>NC_056737.1:1029181901-1029324401 GCF_019279795.1 Protopterus annectens
TGGCCGAAGTTCCACCCAGTAACAAAATAAACTGCCTCAGCAAGGCTCACACCCGGGACCCTGTACACTATAGTCACAGTAGTTAACCACTAAGCCATCATAGCAATAGATAAGTTAGATTAAGGCCATACATCTGATATACCCACATGGATTTATATATATAAATCAAGACATTATCCTCCAAAAAAGGAAGCCAATCTGGTGGTCCCCTGCCATAAATAAACTGTACAACAGAAGGAAGAAACTGTTGCAAAAGAGAGTAAAATCCCATGAGTGGAGGAGCTCCCTGGTCAGCCGCAGTAAGAAGATGAGATCCCTTAGAAGATCCTCCAAAGCTAGCTACAAAAACAAAATCTCCACTAAATCCAAGGCCAACCACAAAGCATTCTATGGCTATGTCAAGAATCTAGATGGCAACACCCACATCCGCTCTGAGTTACAGCACAAAGGCATGAAAATTACAGAACCAACTGATATTGCCAACGATCTGGCAGATTGGTTCAATGCTAACTTTACCCCCCTCACCCCCTAAAGGGCCCATATCTATACAGGAAGAATGCAGAGTCCCTGTAATCACAACTACGCAGGTAAAAGCTGCACTCTCTAAAGCCAAAAACACAGCATCCATGGGACCGGACAACATCCCAGGCTGCATTTTACACGAACTTCAGAACGAACTGGCTCCCCACTTAAGCACCATGTTCAGTAATAGCCTCGCATCAGGCTTTGTGCCCACTGAATGGTGCACAGCAACAGTTTTCCCATTCCACAGAGGGGGAGCCACCACTGATCCCGGAAACTACCAACCTATTAACCTGACGAGCCTGGTCTGTAAGGCCATGGAACATATCATCATGGAACTCATAAACAAAGACATTGGTAACCTCCAAACTCTGGATCCCACCCAGTTCGGGTTTGTGAAAGGCAGATCATGCCTCCTGAACCTGATCAACTTCTTTGAGGCAGTCACCAAAGCCATGGATGAGGATAAGGTGGTTCACACAGCCTATCTTGACCTCGCCAAGGCTTTCGACACCATCCCCCATTCTGGAATTATAGCTAACCTCACTAAACTAGGGAAAAATCCCTATGTCACAAGATGAGTTGCCAACTGGCTCACTGACAGAACCCACACTGTAAAAGTTGAAGACTCCAAATCTGACATCAAGGCAGTGACAAGTGGAGTGCCATAGGGTTCCGTCCTGGGACATCTCCTGTTTGGTATCTACTTCTCTGAAGTACAGGCTAACACAGAAGGCCTCTGGCTGACAAAGTTCACAGATGACTGCCAACTAGGAGCCATAGTCAAGTCCCCAAATGATGTGGACATCCTACAGAAGGACCTCATTGAGACAGATGCCTGGTGTCAGAGCCATGGCCTCAAGCTCAATGCCAAAACATGCAGTGTCATCCCCTTTGGTAAAAACTCGGTACCCATGAACTACCATATAGGCAGCAATCTAATTAACACCTAATGCGTGATAAGAGACCTTGGGACCCAGGTGGACAGTAGTCTCTCCTTTGGTAGTCACATCGCTACAGTAGTCAGGAAGTCCTTCTACATGGCACACCTCATCATAAAAGGGTTCTCATCCAGGAAAAGAGGTCATTGTTCCCCTCTACTCGTCAATCATTAGACCCATTACAGAGTACAATGCCCCTTTTGTAATGTACCTCACAAGACAGCTGCAGCAGCTGGAAAGGCCACAGAAGTACCTCACAAAGGGGATTATGGGCCTCAAACAAATGCCCTACACTGACCGCCTAAAAAAAACTCCAGCTTTACTCCGTAGCATATCACCTACTCCGAGGTGATCTCTGCCTAACATATAAAGCTATGTGAAACCCAGAGTTGTTGGACATGCTACACCTAAAGAAATCCCAATCCCTCCAAGCTACATGCTCTAGGGACCTAAACCTTGTCACCACAATAAACAGGACACGCTGGAGGGATAGATTCCTGTCCCAGAAACTTCCTATACTCTGGAACAAGCTACCCATCTATGTCAAGCAAAGTTCTTCATTAGCACTCTTCAAGAAAAATCTTGATGAGTGGATAGGAAATAGGAAATACACCCTGGGGATCACTCTTCTGTCTCTGCTGGACAGTGGCACAGGAAAATAACTTTCTTGGATGGCGTAAGTTACTACATCGAGACGAGAACATCGAAAGCAGAAAGCAGCGAAAATGGAAATCGTCGACATTCACAACATCGACTGTATGGAAAGTGCACAACATACAGCATACAAGTTTTGACTATAGTCCGTACATACTGCAATGTTACTACAATTAGCAACATGGTTTGCGCGGTTTACACTATGTTCCAAACACCGAGTTGAGGAGTCAGATTAAGTTCACTACTGGAAATGCACATTTTAATTTAGAGTTCCTAACACAGAAGACTAATGGAATTATAACTGAAAAGTTCTCCGTTGTTCTGATACTAGTATTGTGGACGTATGATTTATAGATAGTGCATAATGAAAAAGGCATGTTTATTTCTCGGTGTTTGGAACAAGATTCCTCTTGAAGAGAGTCAATGAGGGACTCTGCATAACCTGGACTGGGATTTTATTCCAGAGTGAAGGGAGCCTCTGGGTTATGAATCTGTCCCTCCAGCATGTCCTATTTATTTCAGTGCTGAGGTTCAAGTCTCTCGAGCTCGTAGCTCGATGGGATTTGGATTTTCTGAGGTGCAGCATGTCCATTAATTCCGGGTTGGACATGGCTTTATACCTCTGAGCAGGCGGTATGCCACTGAGTAGAGCTGGAGTTTCTTTAACCGGGCAGTGTATGGCATCTGTTTGAGCCCTTTGATCATCTTGGTGAGGTACTTTTGGGGTCTTTCCAGTTGCTGCAGGTGTCTGGTAAGATACATCCCAAAAGAGGCATTGTACTCAATTATGGGCCTGATGAGGGATGAGTAAAGAGGCACGATGACCTCCCCTGATCTAGATGTGAATCCCTTCATGATTAGGTGGGCTATATAAAATGTTTTTCTAACCACTTTGGCCATGTGGTTGTCAAATGAGAGATTGCTATCAACTTGGGTCCCCAGGTCCCTAATTACTTTTTCTGTACTTAATCGATTACCACCTATGTGGTAATTTGTGGGTACTTTGTTTTTGCCAAAGGGGATGACTATACACTTTTTGGCATTTAGCTTGAGGCCATGGCTCTGGCACCAGTTGTCTGTTTCTATGAGGCCCTTTTGGAGGATGCTTGTGTCAGCTGGAGAGTCGATTATGGTGCCCAGTTTGCAGTCATCTGCGAACTTAGTCAGCCACAGTCCTTCCGTGTTGGCCTGTACCTCCGAGAAATATATACTGAACAACAGAGGTCCCAGGACTGAGCCTTGTGGGATGCCACTTGTAACTGGTTTGGAGTCTGACATGGCTCCAGCAATTCTAACCATGTGGGTTCTGTCCTTGAGCCAGTTTGCAACCCATCTAGTGACATAGGGGTTTATATTTAAGCTGGTGAGCTTATCTATAATGCCCGAGTGGGGTATTGTATCGAAGGCTTTTGTGAGGTCCAGGTAGGCTGTGTGGACCGCCTTCCTGACTGTTTCAAAGAAATCGACCAGGTTTAAGAGGCAGGATCTGACTTAACAAAGTCGAACTGGGTAGGATCCAGTGTATGTAGGTCCCCAATATCTTTATTTATGAGGTCCATGATGATCCTTTCCATAGCTTTGCAGACCAAGCTAGTCAGGCTTATGGGGCGATAGTTTCCAGGATCCGTTGAGGCACCATCTTTGTGGAGAGGGACCACTGTCAATGTATGCCACTCTTTGGGTACATACCCTGTAGTAAGGCTGAGATTGAACAGTAGTTTTATGTTTGGGTTTAGCTCTTTTGGAGTTCATGTAGGATGCAGCCCGGGACACCGTCTGGTCCCATTGATGCTGTGTTTCTTGCTTTGGAGAGGGCAGCTCTTACTTGAGCATCTGAGATGTCAGGGGGGCAGCACTCTGCTGGGATAGATATTTGCCCTTTTGGTGGGGGGGGGAGTTTGCACTGAACCTGTCAGCTAGGATGTTGGCAATGTCTGTGGGTTCGGTGTATTTTTTTGTCATTTTGGACTAATTCTGAGTATATCTGGGAATTCCCACCCAGGTTCCTAACATAACTAAAGAAAGCCTTGTGATTATCCTTAGTGTCCTGTGCAATTTTTCTCTCGAAGCTGGCCTTAGACGATTTTATGAGTGCCCATAGTTTTTTGCTAATACTGATCAGAGATGCCTTCCCTTTTTGGGATTTTACTCTATCATGCAGTAGCTTCCTCCTTCTATTGTATAGTTTGTTTATGGCTGGGGTCCACCAGACCTGCCTTTGGAGGATTGGGTCTTGGTTTTATTTAGGATTGCATGATCCATGCATTCCTGAAGGTGTTCATAGAATGCATTTATAAAGGATTCTGCGGTCTGGGCTGTATTTTCCACAGGCCCGGGGGCTTTGAAGGATTCCACCTCGGTTTTGGGGAGTGTGAAATTTGCTTTAGAGAAGTTTTTCACTGTGGTTTTCTGGGCAGGGGGTGGGGTCGGGATGTGAATATCCAGTGAGATTAGTTTATGGTCTGATCTTACCAGTGAGGGATACACTTCTGGTCTGGAGCATAGAGACCCCATGTTGGTGATGATCAGGTCTAGTATGTTTTCCCCTCTTGTGGGAGTGGTAACAAGTTGTTCCATAGCATTTGATTTTGTAAATTCTAGGAATCTTTGGGCTAGGGTTTTGGAGCTAGAGTAATGCTCCAAGTCGATGTTTGAGTAGTTGAAGTCACCCAATATAATGGTGTTTGGAGAGACCTTCATATTTTCCAGTGTTCTCAGGAAGGCCGAGTGGGATTCCTGGATTTGGGAGGGTGGTCTGTAGCAGGCTATAAACTGGAAGGCAGTTTTACCCACTGTTAGTTGCACATGGATAGTCTCTGATGCTTCGTGCTGTGCCACCAACCTGGAGGTGTGGGTATCTTTGACAAATATTGATACTCCCCCTCCTTTTGTGGTTCGGTCCAAGTTTTGGGGCCGAAAAGCATGGTATGAGGTATAACCTGGTAGTGCTGGGGTGCTCTCGGGAGCCTTGAACCAGGTTTCTGTTACTGCACAGATATCGATGTTCTCCATGCTAAGGAGAGTTTCGAGTGCGTGCATCTTGAGGTTTAGACTTCTGGCGTTGAGTAACATTACTCTTAGTTTCTTATCCCTTGTGATACCTATGGAGGTGGGTTTGTCTTTTGAGCCTTGCCAAAAAAAGCACTATGGGGGTAGCAAGAGCCTTTGCCAATATCTGAAAGCCCAGGAGTGACAGGTGCAAGCCATCCCTAGCGAAGCATCGTAGCTTGTCGAGCATGTCATCCCAGGCTGACAGGCATTGGATCCCCTTTGAATGACACCAATACTTAAGCCAATTGTTGAAATTGATCATCTTGTCTTCATATTGTGGCATCATTCTTGGTGAGGGTAAGATGCTACTCAAGGTCAGGGTCATACCGGCCTGGGCTACATGCTCAGAGAGCTCCTCTATGTCTCTTTTCATGTAGTCCAGGGAGGTACGTCTCAGGTCATTCACACCAGCATGGACAATGACTGAGTCATATTTATACTTGCCTTGGAGTGACCTGAGTGCTTGTGTTATGTGGCGGATCCTAGCGCCCGACAGGCAGCTCACTGTGACCTTCTCCTTGTTCAGCCTGGTGAGCGGGACGTCAGTGTGCCTGACGATAGAGTCACCTATTACAAGTGTATCAAGTGTGTTGTTTAGCCTTAAGGGCTGTGACTGTTCGGCACACTGGCTTTGTGAGCTATGTGTTGCACGTGTTTTGTTTTGGGGTAGCGGTTGCTTGGGCGTCTGCTTTGGTGGTCTCTGCTGCTTAGGCAGATTTTTATTTAGAGCCTCCGAGTATGTTTTTGTGTGTTTATGTGTTTGGTTTGCTGTCGTGGTAGGTCTATGTGAGACTGGAATTGTAGTGAGTGTGGTTTCCTTCTCCTCCTGACTGGTTACGCCAGTACTGAGTTGAGAGAGCTTAGCTTCCAGTTTGGCTATATGGTTGCATCTCTCACATGTGTTGGAATTTGTTGGGAGGAGGAGAGGGTTGTCTGTGTACATGATGTGTGTGTGTGTGTGTGTGTGTGTGTGTGTGTGTGTGTGTGTGTGTGTGTGTGTGTGTGTGTGTGTGTGTGTGTGTGTGTGTGTGTGTGTGTGTGCATAGATATACACAACAGCAGACAAGAATGACATATGTTCACAGGCTATGCCAATGGAAGTGAGGGGCCCAAGCAAGAAACATGTAACACATAGCATGACCCCCCCCAGCCAGACAGAGGAAACATGCACACAAACCCACAAACAATGTAAATAGTCCACTTCTCCCTAGACCACAGGCAGGATACAACCAGGGGGATACAGAGTGCACCCGTGAAATCTAATCTTGGAACACAGATAGGAGCATCCCTTGCGGGACTCCCCAAAAATTGACAAATAACCAAAGGAAGCCGATGAGACGACCATTCTGGCTGGGGTGTGTACATACCCGGAATACAAGGGTGGGAAAGCCTGATGACGCATGGGGTGAGACAATGTATGACATGGGTCCTGTGAAGTGGAGAGTGGGCAACATGTAGTGGTGTGTTCAGACGCGACCTGCACCCAGAGTAAGGATGGGTGCTGTAGAGGAGGTGCAGGTAGTGGGAACTATAGATAGCTAGTTATGGGTCTAGGTGTACATGTGTTGGTTGATGTGGGTCTATACAGACAGCCCCAGGGATGTGAGCAAAAGTGTTCATTGGGCAGAGGCAGCGCCCAACAAGCAGCCACACCCGCTACGAGTCCCACTGCAGCAAAGTCTAATCTACATGGCAAAGATCAGAATAACCAGATGCAGCTGTATATATGTAGAGGAATGTGTGTGCATATCTACCCATAGCTACATGGAGATAAACCTCTTCCTCTCTGTAGTACAAATGCATACATACAGAGACAGAATACATATACATATCCACATATAGATATATACATATGCAGACACTCATACACCCATATGTTGTTAGATGTATATAGACAGCAATATATAAATATATACATGTATGCATACATATACAGATATATCTGTATATAGCAATGTATATATATATGTGTGTGTGTGTGTGTGTGTGTGTGTGTGTGTGTGTGTGTGTGTGTGTGTGTGTGTGTGTGTGTGTGTGTGTGTGTAAATATACACATGGAAATAGCTAGGATATGATACAGCAGTTACGAATTACATATGTTCATATGCCGTGCAGATGGGGGTAAGGGGTCCAATCAGCAAAGGTGTAACACGTAGCATCAACCACCCCCACCTAGACAGGTGAAACATACAAACACACGATACAAGTAAACACACCACTGCTTCCCAGACCACAGGCAGGATACTACCAGTGGAAGAGACCTGCCAAGTTTAATCTTGAAACAAAGACATCAATGTCCCTTGTGGGACACCCCAAAAATTAATGATCATCGGAGTCAGTCCCTGTAATGAGTTATCCAACCAGGCTGTATATGTACATGGACCAGTAGGTTGTGCAAGCCTGATGATCCATGGGTTGACACAAAGTACGATATAGGTCCTGACACGTGGACAGTGGGCAGTGTGTAGTGGTGGGGTTAGACCCCACCTACACCCAGAGTAAGGATGAGTGCTGTAGAGGAGGGGCAGGTGGGGGAACTATGGGTATGCAATTATGGCCCTAGTCATGCAGGTGTTGGCCGGCGCAGTTGTATTAGGACCGCCCAGGGGATGTAAGTAATATTGTGAATTGGGCAGAGCTTACACCCATACCTCTCAAACCCTAAGAGCAAAACCACTGGACAGAATCTAAACTGTTGGGGGAACAAATAGGGACAGAAAACACATATTCCACTTACAACCTTAGAAAGCTGATAGAATAATAGGTTATGCATTAGCATGACTCGGCTGAAGGATGTGGGGTCCTAAACCCAATTACTTGTCTATATTTAATGGTGTCATTTCCCAGGTATTTGCCAGACATGTGCAGATTGTAAGAGGAACACACCAATAGTATGAAGCAAACTCTGGACAGGCTGTGGATTCTGTACAGTCGACAGGCATGCTTACGCCTAATGGGAAGCCATTCTCGATATGGGTCCCACCGCAGCACAGTCCAGTTTACATGGCTAAGTACGGTATAACCATATGTGTTGCTGCATAACCCACTACACAACACCAACGAACACATGGTCACAACACCCCATTGTAGGCATGTAAGCCAATGAAATAGGCATCGCAAGGTATTACTTTAGTCCTCAGTGCCACCCAGGGGTGTGAGTGTCTGACGCAAACACCAAATGCAGTGCATATGCACAGCTGTTGTCGTAGACAACCTGGCCAGCTGTGGACCTTCCCTGTAGTCATCCTGCACATCCCTGGATAATCCCCCTACTAACACCCCCCCTTTGTGTCCCATGCACACCACGTACCTATCAGCCCCTGTTCCATTTCCTTTAATGTCTACGGGTACACGTAGGTGACACCATCTTCCCCCCTGTATTGCCATTATCTGGAACCCCAACCCACATGTAGTATCACAGCTGTCCCACAGGACACATGTAACTAACACATGAAGGAACACCACAAGCACACCTGGAGCAGCACAGGCTCACCACCTTGCGAACCCCACCACCTCACACTTTATACCACTACATCAACTAGTGATACTGACACCTCTTGTCTTGCCTCGAATACAAATCCCAACATCCGACATACCTTCCCTATTGCTCCCCATCCAATTATACCTACGGGCTACTATACAGTTACAATGTCACCCCCACTACCTAAGTGCCTACTCCCTAGCTATTCACCTCTACTGTACCACACAGGTATGGAATAACTACACCTACCCCGAATACGGCATGTAACCTATCCAGACCTGTGAAACACGAATCCTACCTCACCTTAAACAGACCTTTATCAACAGTCATACCTGACATGTAAACCTGACCTAAGCATGGATAATAACAACAGTTCAACATAAACTCAGCATGATTAATGGGGGACGTAGCTATGCTATGTTTATCACCCTCTATGAATGTGAACACCCCAGTATTAATTGGGATACATAGCTGGGGTCAATGTAGAGCTCTACACCCTGGGCCACTGCTGACAATGGACAAGCATGCATTTGACAGATGTGAACAAAATGCACGACGTTGCACATGTGTATGCGGGAGCAAGCAGGTGTAAGTCTGTTTGGCCACTGGTATGCAAGTACCGCACTGGTGAAGCACTGTAGAGGATAACTGAGTCCAAGACACAGCAACCAGAGGTTAGTAATGCTGTGCTTCACACAAACAAGTGCATACCTGCCTTCAAATGTTCTACAGTGCCTTAGTCACTCTGTAGCCAACAGCTGTTGTTGTTTTGTTTCCGTTGTATATTCCAGTACTATAGTATTAGAGTTATGAGAAGATAGAGGGAAGGGACAAATCTGCAATAATTCAGAGTTGTGTATTTAGTTTTGAAGTTAGTGCTGTTCTCAAAAGAATAAAATGTGAGGACTTTCCCATTATGAAATATTTGAATCATTCCTGTGATTTGCCGGCTACATCAACGCCAATCACTAAACCGGTCCTATTTGTAATATAATGTTGCCGAACTCGTACATCATTGGTTTACATGTGTAACGTGTGCGTTATCATATAGTCTTAGTTATAAATTTATTTTAGTGTCTTGTTAACTGGAGTAATGATGTAATGAAGTATAGAGTCTAATCTTGAAATAAAGATATGTGTGTCCCAGGTAGGACAACCCAAACATTGGGAATAGTGTCCTATTGGTCACTCATGTCACCAATGTTTGTGGACTAAAAGGTTGGGATATCAGAGGATACTTGGATTGAGTCAACCCATGGGATGGGTCCAGAGGAGTAGGGAGTGGCCAATGTGTTGTGGTGTGGATACACCGTGTTTCCAACTGGAGAATGGATGACTGATGTGTCAGTGACGTGTTGGGGTGGGTGTTTGGGGAACTAGGATCCATAGGTTTATGGGTATATATGCAAATGAAGCAGCACAGCAATAGTGTAGTGGTTATAGCACCTGCCTAATGAACAGGCATTCCCAGTTCGAATCCCACTGCAGCACATATAATTTTCCATGTGAAATCTGTATATGAACATATTTGTACATCTTTTTACCATAAAACCTACATAATAACATTTAAATGTGAACTGGAGTACTGCATGAAATGCACATGTGAAGTGTCAGTGTCATAATGTATTTAGGCAGTAGTAAGCAGGTTTAAGCATAAATAAGCAGTAGTAAGCGTGCTTAAGTGTGTTTGTGTGGGGGTAAGCACTGCTAACATCTGGTTACAGTTTCTTACACTCAGTTACCTGCTGAATTGCTTAACCTGTGTAGGCATTGCTTAGCTCTGTGCAAACCCATGCAAACTTGCTTACAACTGCTTAAGAGTGCCTCAATCACTCTGTAGTCAATGTCCCTTGTTCTGCTCAGCAACAAAGAAAACTGCCTCTCCAAGGCTCGAACCCAGGACCCTGCACTCAGTACACAAAGTGATTTACCACTAAACCATGGCAGATATACATAACATGAAGTTTGCACAAACATACCCTGCAGCACAATCAGTCAATAGTACAGGTGATGTATTATTATGACACCACATAACCTGTTAATGCAAGAAGTCTGGACAAAGTATGCCACACTGTGGGTACAGCTAGGGATATATGTCAGCTAATGCTCTGTTACACTCAAAATGTTGCTAGATACACCGTTATATGTATTAAAACACATATGTAGAAGGAGATGAAGTCTGAAACACAAAAGCGTTGCCACTAGTTACTTACTTCAATGCTGCAATCATCCATGACAATTGCCAAGTGAATGAGGAACAGACCAAAATATGAGCCGAACATGCATGGACATATGGACAGATATATCAGTAAATGCAGACAGATATATAGCTATATGTATATATATATATATATATATATATATATATATATATATATATATATAGATATATTAATGTATGACTCACAAATAATCATAAAACAGCACTTGTATATAGATACATACATATGTTCATATATATATATATATATATATATATATATATATATATATATATATATATATATATATATATATATATATATATATATATATATATATACAGATGTAAATATCTTTAGATACATATATATATACACACACACACATATATATATATCTATATATATATCTATATATATAGTAGGGGTGGACAAGGAGTTAGTAGGTTAGGTGCTAGGGTGAGTGTGTGCGGTAAGTGGTGGTAAGTGTGTTGTGGTTTTGGGTGGGGGTGGGGGAAGGTTTAGCGGGACAAGCCCAGAGTGCGAGGGTTGCGGACCTGACCCAGTGGGTTTAATAGGGTGTGGATTGTTGTGTATGGTGGTTGTGTTTGTTTGTATGATTTTGGTATGTTTACCGTGTGTGTGTGTTGTTGTGTGTGTGTGTTTGTTGTACTTGTGGTTTGTTCGTGTGTATGTTTTGGTGTGGTTAGAATCATTTTGACTTGTCGAATGTCGTATGAAGGTGCTTGTTTCCATATATATATATATATATATATATATATATATATATAGCCATATGAGATATATATAGGTACATACACATATACACACACTAAAGGTATCAGTGGCCATACATATGTAGAAGTAGTGTGGAAGTACTGGGTGCAAAGTATATCCCTCTGCCACAAGTCTCTCAACTGGCACCTGTGAAATGTGTAGTGTGGCAACCATTCTCAGAAATGGGAATACTAATGTTAAACATATACTCACCCATAAATCAAAGGACATGACACGACACACAGGTATGCATACATAGATAACCTGTATTCCTGTACTATACAATAATGTATGCCAGTACTGACACCACATAAGGTTTGAAATATGTAATCAGTCATGATGCAAGCAATGTGTATATATACCATACTATGCTGTCTAGGACAAGGCCTTCAGTTAGTACAACAGTAGGAACAGGATTTGTCTTCAGGATACGTAACAATCAACAATTACAGATGTAGTTCAGCAGACACCAGTTACACCCTGTAGTCAAACCCTAGGGGGAAAGGTAGCACTTCTGTTAATATCACAGTATCTTGTACATATCATTGCTTAGCCTAACACCTCACTATCACACTCCATGACCCTTGTCTTAACAGTTATATCACTGGAAAGGTGCCATAGCCTAGGTTAATAGCATAGAACCCCCTCCCCCATAAAAGGCTGTACAAGGGAAAGGAACACTGTGTACCACACACTAACCTCAGGAATGTACAAGGGCACAAATGTGTTCACCAGCTGTTGCCCCCATATATAAGGACATGGCCTAAAGGTTGGTGTGGGAGTCCATGACATGACTGGGATGATAGCAGTAATGCTAGCAGTAAATAATGATAGGCCATTACCTAACAACCCTTCCTGTATCACAATGGGACAAAGACTGGCATAAATGTGGAGGACAGAGGCAGGAACATAGGGCCATATTTGCATTATTGCTGTTGCACACCCTGGATATTGCTGGTGTCACAGGATTTGTTGCAGCATACCCTTATGCAGGGATACGACATTGAAATACGAATGGATGTAGCCATGTACTGATAGCACTCAACAGACAGAATGCCACAGATATATGTGGGACAATACCTGTGTGGTGCACAGACAAAACCTAACAGCCAATCACCCTGGTATCATACGGATAGGCCCACAGTTGAGAGCTATGCAGACAGACAACATTCCATGAAATAGTACCATGTACACAGAAACCCTGTAAGAACAGCAAGATACATTGCACACAACACTACTCACGCTGTCTATAGGTCTGGAACCCTACCCAAATGTGGATATGGCCTGTGTCTGCAGGTTCTGCTGTAAGAGGTATTGCTACCTGCTGTTTGTAACACTGATGTCCACACACAGGATGGATGTCTTCCATACTGTAAAGGTGAAGAGACAATGCCCACAGAAGGCAGCAATTTATAGTACAGGGTTGTCATGACAGTGGCTATCTGAAGTACTACACAGCAGGCTGCATGCAATTAGCAACTGGTGGACACTGACTGGTGCAGAGGCCACCACCTGATCATGTGCAAAACCAACAAAAGCATGCTGCAATCTATTCAAACCAGCTCAATCACTCTACTAGAGAGACTGACAGAGAGAGAGAGAGAGAGAAGAAAAAAAAACACGTCAAGAAAGTTCACAAAGCTCAGGGTTGTGTTACAGTGGAAACAATATAACAGGTATGTGAAACAGATATGCATTTACTGGCATGTAGTATATGGCATAGAATAATAGGATGTATACTGTGAAAGGATGTATATGTGCCATCAGTATATGTTCCTGTAATGATATTGTGCTCAACAACTGCACTGGATAGTAGTATTAGTTTCTGTGGGCAGTGGGACATACCTGTCAAATGTGCAGACCAGCAGTGAATGGCAAGGAAGTGACCCATGATATCTGTATTCTGTACATTACTGTGACCAACGGCTGGTGAGGGTATTAATACCGCCATGATAGACACATGGGTGAGAGACCACACCACCTGCAGGACAGTCATGTTAGAGCATAGCATAGCATACCCAAACTGCCATAGCAATATAATATGCTTATCTAAAGTTTGTCACCATATATAACCCCATAATGTTAGTCTGTGTTTACATGTGATACATGTATGCATTGCAGCAAGGCAGAACAGTTCAGCTGTGAAGTAAAGAGGGTACATGAGTGTGGTCCAGATGTTCCTACACACCCCACATACAGATACATATATGTGTAATACATATTCACAGCTGTGTATGTGTACAGAACCTAAATTTATATAGGTATATAAACAACACAAAATTATATCTACACATATATGCACATATGTATATATATATATATATATATATATATATATATATATATATATATATATATATATATACAGACAGATATATGTGTGTATGTAGACATATATATATATATATATATATATATATATATATATATATATATATATATATATATATAGAAAGAAAGAGAGATATATGTGTAGATATAAAAATATATATACATGGCAATACATTTTCCCTGCCATGACATGTGTGAGAGAACAGTTCACATCATTACACAACATACCTACACACCAGTACATGGCTGCAAGATGGAGTGTGGAGTGAGGTGTGTAACCCATGTTGGAAACACATTGCAATTGTATGGGATGGTGGGGTATACATGTTGGTGAAGGGTATTAGGCACATATTGGTATAGAGGTCTGGTTGGATGACAAACAAGGCAGCATACAGGGCTGGTATATGGCACATGTGGTGGTTAAACACTGTGGACGGGTAGTTACATTTGGAATGTGGAGGCCATTGAGCCCCCACATGGGAACAAAGGGAACATGGTGGCCACCCATGGACAGTCACAACAGCATCTACATCGACATAAAGGTGCCTGGGCTGTGTGCTGGGCAGGAGGGACATCCATGTTGAACTTTGTGTATGTGTACTGCATGTCTCCAGGTGATGAAGCACATACCCCATGTCACTGTGGCCCTCCCTATGCCCAATACCTGCGACCTACCTGGGTGACAGACACATGTCTGTGTGTGCTCCATGGGGAGGCACCATCCCCTGAGGTGGTTCCACATGAAGGTAGTGATGGAACAGTAGAAAATGAGGTTCCATGGTGGGCCATGTATGTGATGTGGACTAGTAACATGTGCACATTAGGTTGGAGTGGTGTTCCTAATAGCAAATAACCCATACACATATGGGTGTGTAACTGTCATGGAACATATGTGGGCTGTAATAGTCCACACAATCCCAGAACATGTCCAACAGCATGCATAGATATCCCCCAATACTACAGAATGATAGATGTGTAGCAATCACATAGCAGGGCTACCACATGCATATGTGGAAACATAGTGGCAGTGACAATGGCATGCAGGTGAAATACCCTGTAACAGCCCTGCAACTCTAGTGTCCCCACAGGGAGCATGTCTATAACCACATAGCAGAAGGTGTTGTACAATACAATATATGACCCAATGGTACACATACCGGAGACATACCAGTAGCGTAATGTGAACATTATGTTGGAGCTGATATGGTGGCGGGAGACTGATATGTGTATTGTATTATGGTAAACTTGACATATGAGTTGATCAGACATATTTCCATCATTATGTCTTTCAGGGAGTATGGCACATCCAAGAAACCCTGCATACAGTGCTGCTGAGAAGGAGCTCATTATCACCAGCATGATCCACAACTATAATCTGCTCTTCTCATGGACAAGCATGGACCAGCAGGAGAGAACAGCCATGTGGACTGATGAAGTCTGCAGGGTGAATGAGGTGGGGTTGCACAGCCGAACCTATGAGCAGGTCCACCACCATTGTAGTGACCTGCTCCGGCAAGTATGACATCATGCCGCTGCCATGCGGGGTGACCACCTCACAACAGGGGGGGCATAACATCCATCCCCCCCTCACCAGAGTAGAGGAGCTGCTCATCAATCTGGCAGCACCTGCCCGCCCGCATGAGCTCCAGACCTATACGGTCATGGAGGTGGGTGATACACACCACACATTGAGCATGCAGGTAAGGTTCCAGGGCATATCATTAGACTACTGTATTGTATGCATCTGTACAGGTAGACCATGCATGTGTGAGATGTGGGGTATATTGCTGTATAGCACCGATAAGCAGTAATGCATAAACTGTATACTGTGGACTTCAGCTGTTGTTGTACTGTAATGTTGCAGCCAACCTGTAGCAATGCCACAGCTGTGGCCACTGACATCAACTCTATCCCATGTCATTGTAGGCACCTCTGGGATACCAGCAAGGCAGCGGCCAGATGTCGGTGAGTATGGTTTAAGGTTATGCTTGGCAATTCACTGTGCATGTCATAGCTAAGGTGTAGGCCATGTACACATCTAACACACCTACCCATAATGCATGCTGTATATGTGCACTAACACAGCAAACACCTCACTAATGGGATTACCAGCCTCAAACACATGCAATACACAGTCCATCTCAGACAACTGTGGCTACACTCCAGTGCACATTGCCCAGGCACAGCTGACATCTGCCCAACATACACAGCTATGTCATACACAGTGCAGTTTAACATGCTACATATAACGACATCCCACTCCCTCTGCTAACACACAATCCATAGTTCAAAACCTAATCAACACATTACACAGACCACACTGGATAGGACCCTGTCCTGGGGAATCACCACACTCTGGAAAGGACTGCCCATACATGTCAGGCAATGCTACTCATTAGCCCTCATGACAGAAACACTTGCCAATTGGATGGGGAATGGGGAATACACCCTGGGTAGCATGCGTGTGCCACAGCCTGACAGGGGCACAGGGGAATAACATTAGTGGGTGGTGCATGGCAGGGAATCACCATGGCTAGGCATATGTAGGCCCAGGATCAATAGAACAGTACTCACCTATGAACCTCTGTGTACCACAGGCAACATCAGCCAGGGCCCAATCATGATCAATAATGGTCTCTACACTCAGCATAGGTACAGTACAATGTCTGTGTGGTTGGTCTAATGGTAACCTACCACTCATACATGCACCACTGATGATGACTTATGTGAATACACATCAAGTAGTCACTAAACACGTGTCCACCCATGATCCAGGAATACACAGAGGCTGTGAGCAGCAACAGAAACACACCTGACACACAGAGACACATCCTGCAATGGTGTGCACACCCATGAGGTATGGTGCACAGTACATGCCAGGGTGCTGAACGGATGCACAGCAATGCTGTGGACATGGGTGCAGTGGGTTCCAGGGGGAGGGCCATCACTTACAAACAGAAGCCATGCATCACAGCCATGTATAATGTTGGTAATGGGGATTGACTACAGTTGCACTGCATGCTGCTCAGCCTCATATATCCTGCAAGCTGACATGTGTGTATTCACAGGTATGTGTGTGATACTGTACTGCACCATCACCTGCTATTGTGTGTGTTATGGGGTTGTGGGAGCTGTCTGTAGGTGCTGTCTGGTGTAGTGTATGGGTTGCCATGTGTGTATGTTTGTGTGTGTGGCCATGTCTGCACACGTGTGTGTGTGTGTGTGTGTGTGTGTTTGTGTGTGTGTGTGTGTGTGTGTGTGTGTGTGTGTGTGTGTGTGTGTGTGTGTGTGTGTGTGTCTGTGTGTGTGAGTGTATTTACTGTTTAGCGGTGTTGTACAGGTCTTACAGTCTGTTCCTGTTTTCCCCTCACAGGTGGCGAGGTGGGGCTGGGTCCCCCCTGCTGCAGGGAATCTGATGTCACTGGTACAGACAGTGACCATGAAGATAGGTGTGTTGAGGCACAGGAAGGGTTGTCAGGGGCTGCAGCTGGGCCACCAATTGACAACCCACATGTATCCACACCATCCACGCACACAGTCACACTGCCTCTACACACATCATCACCATTGGCCCTAGCTGAGGAACAGCCTACGGTTGGCATGGGCCAGCACAGTGTGGTACCTATGTCACATGTGTCAGGACACAGCAGCCATAGCCAGATGTATGGCGGGGTGTCACATAGGCAGATGTGCAGGGGTGTTCGTAGGGGCACTGCTGGACATCATGCACCTGGCAGACGTGCAACACCTATTTCAACCACACGCATGTTCCAGACTGTCATGGAGGCACAGGCATGAATGGAATGGTACACCAGGCAGGGTCTAAGGGTGCAGAGGGCACTTCACACCTCTGTAACTGACAACATCCGAGACCTATCAGGAGCCATCCGTAATTACACCGAGGTCATGGATAGATAGTGGGGTGAGACATTGGAACTCATCCAAAATGTCATGTCCATGCATCAGGACAGGGTGGGACGGTTGCGATGACCACATGGACATATGCCAGCAACACCAGCAGCTGGAGGTCACCATGGACGTCCAGTCACAGCCGCTCCCATAGTGGCAGTACCAGCTCAAGCACTGTGGGGGGGGCTGTCCACAACTCATCAGAGCAGACCATGTGAACGTGGCCCTGGCCAGTCCCAAGAGGGACCTGGATCCAGTGGATGTCTGTCAAACTCGGGGTACAGTACTCAGTCTGGCTCTGTACCTGATACTGCTGTAACACCCCTGCCAGGCACAGGTCCCATGTCCATGGCCAGAGACAGTGAACTGCAAACCCTGCCAGGTACAGTCTGTAGCTGTCCCACAATGCCATGTATAGGGCAGCCACATGGAGGAACTGTGTGCATGCAGATACACACAGATAAACAACGAACTTAGGGCAACCACATACCTGCACACACAACATCATCAGTGGCCCATAACAATACTCAGCCCCCTCACACACACACATGTTGTCAATTGTATGGCTCAGCCTAGGTCTCTGGCAAAACAACAACACACCCTGTGCATATGATGATACCTGTGACACTGTCTGACATCCGTAACATTGATGCAGGGACAGGCTAACATGGTTCTGATGCACAGGGTGACTGTACAACAGTGTAGCAATGGAAAGATGTGTAGCATGTTGTCAGCAGTAAAGTGAAATGCTAATATCTTGGAAGGTGTAGCTGTGCAGCCATGATGCATCCTAGCTTTAATTAACAATGTTGTATTGTTGTCACCAGTATCTGTTCAGATTGTGTTGTGTTTGTCCATGTGCCACATGGCTGATGAGTGTAGTGATGTCAGCACGCCTTCTACAGTGAACACCAGTGAGTGTAGTGGGTGGTACACATGCCATGGCTGGGTACAACACACAGAGCCTTTGGTTAGGATGCAGTACAGGTACAGGGCTGTACACATGCTGGTATGTCCCCATGCAGGTAACACATCTGTTGCACATGTAATCCCACCAAGACAGCATAGGCACAACCACACAGTGGTTTATATGTGGTCTGCAATGTGGATGGCATTAAACATGCTAACAGCAGGGTGTATGTCCCTCTTCCCACTCCACTGCGATCCTCACCTAAGTAACATGTGTGTGCCAATGCCGGTGGCATAACCCTACCCTTAGGACGGTGTGAGGCACTCAACTACTGTGAATGGGGTAGACAACAACTAACAACCTGATTACATACACTGTACAGTATTACAGACAGCTATGTTGGGGGACAGATATAACAGTAACTGCAAGTATGGCAGTTGTGTCCACAACAGCCACACTCAGTGAGTTATAGCAACCCCAGTAGTGCTGGACACCTCAACAGTGTGGAGGAGGGCATTGACACATCTATGACCTGTGATGGACTGTATGCCCATGGGATGGCGCCTGTGGTATGTTGGCATATGCCAAGCAGTCCTGGTGGAAACATATCCTGTGAATGGAGGTAGATTCCATAACAACTACACACATTCCTACAAGCAGAATGGTGTACAATAGCCTGCTATGATGTACATAGGCATTGTGCACCTCCTAACCCTCATCTACACCTGTCATGATTAGGTTGAGGAGGTATACCGGGTTCAGGTCATATTCCCTGCCTTTGACAAGTCCAACATTGGCAGGGTCCCATGTGCTGAGATAACCAGTGACATTGGCCATGGGTTCATTGATGTTATGTTCCATGTCCCTGCAGACCACGGTCATCCTGCTACCGGTTGGTAGTTCCCAGATGACATGGTGGGTTTGTGGATGTCCTTGCCAACATTGGTGAAGCCATTGTCAGGTGTAGGGCTATTAGATTGTATGAGGGATACCAACTACTTACTGCACTTGCCCAGGGGGTTCCCCCAACCATGACATGTCACTTGACTGTACTGCATGATATGTTAGTAATGCCAGCCTTACATCCTACAGGTGGGATGGAGTACTGTTAACATGTACTGCCCTTGTCTTGTAGGGTCCTGCTTATGGGGTCTGCTAAGGTGGGTATTGTAGTGTAGGCCAGAGGTATTTGGCTGGGGAGGATACCTATCCATGCCAGATGTATGTTGTTTGGGTCTCTCATACCCATCAATTGTGCATGTGGGCATATATGTTGTGGTTACATTTCCAGTTCCATCTACAGATGTATGTCCATATATGCCTATATTGATATAAATGTGTTCAACTTTGACAGGGGGACAATCATTCCTTTGAACGGCCCTTTCTGCAAACAGAAAGAACTAACCTGTCATTTCTTACTGCACCACAGTTAAGAGAACTGCAGTTCTACAGGCACCTTCGCTGACACTCGAACTGCAAGTCAGAATACATATCGTACTGGCGGGGTGCATGACTCCCTGCACCCCCCCCTCTGGGGGGTCGGGCCCACACAACCACCCTACTGTGATATACAAACCCCTAGTGTGCACTACAGTGAGATAATAATTCCCCATCCCTACTATAGTGGCATCTGCAACCAAAGTGCCTAATCTGCAATGAGTGAATGCATACTGACATTCGCACATTGCACATTCTATGCATGTATTGCAGGATTGTGCAATATTGGGAACATACCTTAGTTCTACCAGCCTCTGGACACATGGACTTCTCCCTTTGAAAGGTGAGCCATATATATGCTAACATATATGCATTCCTACTGCTGTCTATGTGTGGGCATGTGGATATATATGTGTATCTGTATGTATTGGCTTGTACATATATATATATATATATATATATATATATATATATATATATATATATATATATATATATGTCTATACCTATATCTACATATATAAATATGTTATAACCATTCAATGATGAATATATATACATACACAAATACATCTACATGGTGGAATACATTCCCTGTAGTGTTGTATACCTGGGCTGGATGATAGGTATGTGGATATATCATGATTATGCATATCTGCCATGGCTTAGTGGTAAATTACTTTGTGTATAATGTGCAGGGTCCTGGTTATGAGCCTTGCAGGACCTGTTAATTTTGTTGCTGGGCAGAACACGCAAACCTGCTTACAACTGCTTTACAGTGCCTTAATCACTCTCTATCCAATGGGACATGTTCTGCCCAAAACCAAGTTAAACAACTCTGGCAAGGCTCAGACCAAGGACCCTGCACACCCTATACAAAATAATGTACCACTAAGCCATGAAAGATACATAGATATTCAATGTTTCAGAAACATATCAGCCAGTCCTGTCATGCAACAGTGCAGAGCATGCTTACCAACATCTAGATGTCTGCGTGTGTAACTATAGTGCAACCTTAACAGATACAACATACCCATATATGTATAGATACACATGTATTCAAATATATATGTTGTTTTACTACCTCTATATACATTAATATCACTATCTATGCACATATATATATATATCTGTTAGCAGGTTACTATATCTATATAGGTATATATGGCCATTCATCTGTAGATAGCAATTGCAGATTGACAAATACACCGATGTCCACATGCACCGTTAATGGGGTTGAGAGGCCCCAGACACTATACGTCTTGTACAAATAGGCATCCCCCCAGAGCCAAACACCTGCGACCTGCAATACACTACCAAGTACAGTCCGCCTCCCACAGGACATGTAATATGTGGAAGCCGTTGACATCCACAGGATACAGATATATGCTGATACAGATATACACATACCATGTCTGTAAAGACAATCCCAATGACAGTAGCAACAGGCTATTAATATACCTGCTATAAATACCTGACATCCCCTTGCACTACAACATTGTGCCTGTAGGGGCTGGGGTACGGCTACACTTCATAACAATACACACACTGCCGACATTCACCATCACTACACAGACCTCAGTACTGTACAAACATCCACAGAATGTCCAGCTTATGTCATGAAATATAACCCGTACAATAGACATTGTGTGATCCAATGGGTTGTACCCAGAACATATCAAGGCATAATGAACAGAACAGTCTGTATTGCAGGGGGCAGTAGGCTTGCAGTACCCCAAGTCATGTTAGTAGTTGCAATATAGGTGGAGTATACGGTACTGTACATCCACATACCTTGTGGCAGCTCACCCCTGATACCCCCACATTTGTAACAATCTAGGTAATTTATGGTGCTCCCCACCTGGACTCAATAACACAAGACCATATACCACTGTTACATACACTAGCCTCTGCAGTGCATAAGGGTGCACATGTGTTGTGTAGGTGACGCCCACACATATATGGCCCCAGTGAATGTGCAGGGGATACAACAGCAGTGTACTAATGGCTGCAATGGCAGTGTGATATACACACAGCCCACTACAGAACAACCCCCAACAGCATGACAAATGTGCAGAGCTTGGTATGTAGATGGGGGACAGAGGCTGGAACACAGGCATATATGTGGAACACTGTTGCTATACACTAAGCAAGGTGCTGGTGTTACAGGATAGTCTGAAACATACCCTTAGTCAGGGATCTGAGGTTAGATATAGACATGGATGTAGCCATGTACTGGTAGCCTGCAACACACACACTGCCAGTGTCATATCTGACACAGGGCTTGTGTGGTGGGTGGACATCACATGATATGCATACCTCTGCCCAGCAAGAGGTAGGCCCACAATAGTAACCTATGCAGACAGACTGCATTCCAAGGTACACTAGTATGTATACACACACACACCTGTAACACCAGTACTATGCAAAGCATTACACAACTCTACCCACAGGCTGTCTGTAGTTCCTGAACCTCCTACAAATGTGTCCGCTCTGAGTATGCATGTTCTCCTGTGAGAGATATTGCTACCTGTTGCCTGTATCACTGATGCCCACACACAGAATGGATGTCCATCACACAAGAAATGTGAAGGGACCACGGCCACATGCTTTAGGGATTTATAGTGGGTGCTTGCCATGACGGTGGTAATTCAATGTAGTACACATGTGTCATTTTATATATATATATATATATATATATATGGCTATCTGAATTGGTATGTGTACATATATTTCCAACATATGTTCTGGACATGGAGTGTAGCCATACCCCAGCCCCTACAGGCACAATGTCATAGTGCAAGGGGATGTCAGGTATGTATAGCAGGTATATTAATAGCCTGTTGCTACTGTCATTGGGATTGTCTTCAAAGACATGGTGTGTGTGGATGCTGAAATCCGCTTATAACATGTGTGCCATTGACTACTGACAGACATCCTATGGACATCATTGTAAAGTACCGCTGCTAGCATGTAATGCCACTGTGGAGTGCAGCAGAGATAGTGGCCACTTGATATGGAACTTTGGACACACTCTGTACAGTCCAGAGGTATGCACATATTCCCTTAGTGCAGCACATGTGTACCGGGCCTGACAATATGGATGTAGAAAGCCATGTAGATGGGTTTGCTTGTTATTTCCCTGGAAGCTAATTCACCTAATACGCAACTTCTCAGCGCTTCTGTGGATCACTAGTGATATCTGCATTGCTTACTGTACTTATTTCCTTGTTTCACTTGAAAGAAAGTTACTGTTTGTCGTTTTTGCATTTAGTTACTTGTATCACATTGCACTCAAGTTACCTGGCACTTGCTCACTAAAGCAATTATATAAGTCAGCACTAAAAATTAAAAGCACTACACCCTCACTCCCCACTGGCCCTTGTTTTCAATTAAGGATTTCCCAATATTATTCTAGCATGTCCAAAGGTCAGTTGTCAATCTCCTTTCTGGTCCAGCTGGTGAATCTGGGAATCTTGAGGCAATGTTATAACTGCCTCATGTACACAGACAACCCTCTCCTCCTCCCACATAACACAAATACTTGCGAGAGATGCAGCTATTTAGCCAAACTGGAGGCTGAGCTCTCTCAACTCAGGACTGGCAAGACCAGACAGGAGGAGAAGGCAACTACACACACCACAAAACCAGCCTCACATAATGCTACCACTCCACTGAATCAAACACATAAACACACAAAGACATACTCAGGCTCTGAGTAAAATTTACCTAAACAGCAGAGGCCTCCAAAGCAGACACCCAAACAACTGCTACCTCAAGACACCCCACAAGCAACACATAAACCACAAAAGCAGTGTGCAAAGCAGTCACAGCCCTTAAGGCCAAATACAACACCAAACATACTTGTCATAGGTGACTCCATAGTCAGACACACTGACGTCCCACTCACCAGGCTGAACAAGGAGAGGGTCACAGTAAGCTGCCTATCGGGCGCTAGAATCCGCCACATAACACAAGCACTGGGTCACTCCACAGCAAGTACAAATATGACACAGTCATTGTCCATGCTGGTGTGAACGACCTGAGACGCATACCTCCCTGGACTGCATGAAAAGAGACATAGAGGAGCTCTCTGATTATGTAGCCCAGGCAGGTATGACCCTAACCCTGAGCAGTATCCTTCCTTCACCAAGAATGATGCCACAATATAGAGACAAGATGATCAGCTTTAACAATTGGCTTAATGTCTGGTGTCATTCAAAGGGGATCCAGTGTCTGTCTGCCTGGGATGACATGCTTGACAAGCCACGCTGCTTCAAGGGACGGCTTGCACCTGTCACCCTGGGATTCGGATATTGGCTAAGGCTCTTGCCACCCCATAGTGCCTTTTTAGGCAAGGCTCAAATTCTAAACCTACCACCCTAGAAAACAAAAATGGGAAGAAATTGAGGGTAATGCTGCTCAATGCCAGAAGTCTAAATCTCAAAATGCACGACTCGAGGCCCTTCTCAGTATGGAGAACATCGATGTCTGTGCTGTAACTGAAACCTGGTTCAAGGCTCCTGAGAGCACCCGGCACTATTAGGTTTTACCTCATATCATGCGTTCGCCCCAAAACCGGACCACTCCACAAAAGGAGGGTGTATCCATATTCATAAAGGATACTCACACCTCCAGGTTGGTGGCAACGCATGAAGCTTGAAACCATCCAGGTGCAACTAACAATAGGCAAAACTGCTCTACAAATTGTAGCATGCTACAGGCCACCCTCTCAAACTCAGGAACCCCACACAGCCTTCCTGAAGACACTGGAGGGTATAAATGTATCTCCAAACACCATCATATTGGGTGACTTCAACTACCCGAATATAGACTGGGAACATTACTCAAGCCCTAACTTTCTAGCCCAACGGTTCCTGGAGTTCATAAATTCAAATGCCATGGAACAGATAGTCACTGTTCCCACGAGAGGAGAAAATATACTAGATCTCATTGTCACAAACATGGGGACAAAATGCTCCACACGAAGTATATCCCTCATTGTTGAGAACTGATCATAAACTAATCTCACTGGAAATCCACATCCCGCCCCCACCCCAAACAAAAAGGACCATAGTGAAGAACTTCTCTAAAGCAAACTTCACACTACTCAAGACTGGTGTGGTATCCTTCAAGGCCCCTGAGTCAGAGGAAACCACAACCCAAGCTGCGGAAGCCCTTACAAATGCCTTCTATGAACACCTCCAGGACTGCATGGATCAGGCAATCCCAAATAAAACCAAGACTCTTTCCACAAAGGGCAAACGTCCAGTCTGGTGGACCCCAGCCATTAACAAACTTTACAATAAGAGGAGAAAGCTATTACATGATAGAACAAAATCCATAAAGGAAGTCACCCCTGATCATTATTAGCAAAAAATATGAGCACTCATAAAATCAACTAAGGCCAATTTTGAGAGAAAATTGCCATGGATTCAAAGGACAATCATAAGGCCTTTTTCAGCTATGTTAGGAACCTGGGTGGAAACTCACAGATATGCTCAGAATTAGTCCAAAATGATACAAAAATCACTGAACCCACAGACATTGCCAACATACTGGCAGACAGGTTCAGTGCAAACTTCACCCCTCTCCCCTAAAGGAGAGATAACTATCCCAGCCGAGTGTAGCCTCCCGGACATCTCAAATGCATGGTGAAAGCTGCTCTCTCTAAAGCTAAAACACAGCATCAATGGGACGGATGGTGTCCCCGGCTGTGTGCTACGAGCTAAATGAGGAATTAAACCCGCATAAGGCAGCTGTTTAATCTCAGCCTTACCACAGGATACGTGCCCAAGGAGTGGCGACGGCAACTGTGGTCCCACTCCACAAAGGTGGCGCCTCTGGACCCTGGTAATTACCGCCCCATAAGCTTAACAAGTCTAGTCTGCAAAGCTATGGAGAGGATCATAATGGAGCTCATAAACAAAGATATAGGGACTTGCAGACATTGGACCCGACCCAGTTTGGCTTTGTCAAGGGAAGATCATGCCTTTTGAACTTGGTCGACTTCTTGAAATAGTCACCAAGGCCATTGATGAGGAAAGGCAGTCCATACAGCCTACCTTGACCTTGCAAAGGCTTTCGACACAATACCCCACTGGGTATTGTAGAAAAACTTACCAGCTTAAATGTAAACCCATATGTCACAAGATGGGTTGCAAACTGGCTTAAGGACAGAACCCACAGGGTTAGAGTTGCTGGCGCTGTGTCAGACTCCAAGGCGGTCACAAGTGGTGTCCCACAGGGCTCGGTCCTTGGCCCCCTATTGTTTGGCATCTACTTCTCAGAAGTACAGGCCAACATGGGAGGACTTTGGCTGACAAAGTTTGCAGATGACTGCAAACTGGGGCCATAGTGGAAAGTGCATCGACACTGATATCCTTCAGAAGGGACTCACGGAAACAGATAGCTGGTGCCAGAGCCATGGCCTGAAGTTAACGCCAAAAATGTATAGTCATACCCTTCGGAAAAACAAGGTAACCCCAAGCTACCATATAGGTGGCAATCCACTAAGCACAGAAGAGGTTATCAGGGACCTGGGGACCCAGGTTGACAGTGGCCTTTCTTTTGACACTCACATTGCTAAAGTGGTTAGAAAGACCTTCTACATTGCCCACCTGATCATGAAGGGATTCACATCCAGATCTAGTGAGGTCATTGTTCCCCTGTACTCTTCACTTATCAGACCAATGATCGAGTACAATGCCCCATTAGGATGTATCTCACCCGACATCTGCAGCAATTGGAGAGACCCCAAAAGTTCCTCACCAAAAGGAAAAGGGACTCCAAAATCTGTCATATGCTGCCAGATTGAAGAAACTCCAGCTCTATTCAGTCGCATACCGTCTGCTCAGAGGTGACATGTGCCTGACATACAAGGCCATGTCCAACCCGAATTAATGGACATGCTCCACCTCAAAAATCCAAATCCACCAAAACCACTAGAGCAAGCGACTTAAACCTTAGCACGGATATAAATAGGACGTGCTGGAGGGATAGATTTATCACTCAGAGACTCCCTATGCTGTGGAATAAAATCCCGGTCCATGTGAGGCAGAGCACCTCGCTGACTCTGTTCAAGAGAAATCTAGACCTGTGGATGGGAGATCGTAGGTTTACCCCGGGAATCATCTCTGGGTCACTGCTGGACAGAGGCACAACAAACTAATGGGCACAGTATTTTTTCATATAAGGGGTGGCGTAAGCCACAATAATTTGGACTAGGCTTATAAATGCCTTAGGGCAGATAGCCTAGTATAAACCTATGAACCTATGAACCTATGAACCTATAACACATAACAACTGGTATACATTTGGCACCATAGGTGTTGGAGTCATATACTCCTGTCTGGCCTGATACAAAATGACTGCTGGTACAGGGGTGCCATGGATACATACTACCCACTAGATATTGACATACATCTGTACAGCATCCCACTGGTCTGTCTGACATACCTGATGTTTAAAGGAGGTGCGGCAGCAGTACATCTGGCAAGTATCTGCACATGACATCCCACTGGTTAAGTACACTATGCTGCTAGGCATGCAACAATGCACCGTGCAAGCTACAGGCAGACTGGCTCAACACTGGCCTACATCTTGTATGGGGAATGCACATGTACTTGCATATATAGCAGGCTCAACAGCCATGTCACAGCACAGGGTAAGATACACCTGTGTGACAGTGCATTACCACAACCAATGTGAACACAGTCACAACCACATATGGTAGGCTAGCATAATATTACAGTATATGGACTATCTGTTCTACACCATCCTCATATGTGTCAGTCTCAGAATGTCCCTACATATACTGGGCTGATACACAGTTTGGTCTGATGGCTGTCTGTGGTATGGGACATTTGTGTGTACGGCCCTACAAATGTGTACGGTGAAGTGGTACCATACAGTGGGGCAGCATGTAACATCTGATAGAAGGGGAGCTAGGACAATGACATCTACCACAGTCTGTACACAGGCTAAAGTACATATTAACAATACACACACTGCTGACATTCACCATCACTACACAGACCTCAGTACTGTACAAACATCCACAGAATGTCCAGCTTATGTCATGAAATATAACCCGTACTGTACATGACATGTGTAGCAATCTGATATATCACTGGCTTGTTATCAGATATGATGACACTATTTATGGCGTACAGCATATGTACACCACTTCATGCACGTCATATGTACAAATGGTGACAGTGGTGTGGCTGACAGCACATACACAGGGCCAGTATAGACATGTTGCTGTGATAACCTTGTATATTTTCCATTGTAATGGTGTTTGTTGCAACATATGTCCTATGAGGGATATGAAGTCAGTAACTGTCACGGCCTTCACCATCTACAGACTGCAATCCTCACACTACTGTCTGCATTCCACAGAGAGATGCACTGTGGATAACACATGAAACCATAGGCACAACACTGTCCAGTCTGCAGATGACCCTGCAGATGAGGATTCCTCATATACATGGAACTGACATGGCAGGTATCACTACATGTACGACAGGCATATCCAGACAAACACTATTACACCAACATTACTCCAAATGCAGTATAGCAGCACTTACAGTCTGTAGCCAGGTCAGGCACATCCCCCTCCTGTTTGTTGCCCTCTTTCCACAGTGTATGTTGCTGGAGGTAAATCCCAATCCATCTGAGATGCTGTTTGCCAAACAACAGATCTGGTTCCTGCTCACAGTGACTGAAAAGACCCAACACTATTACGATGTTACAACATCTTACGTTTAGACCGCAATACTCGTAAAGGAGGAGGAGTAGCTCTCATTTTAAAACCACTTAATAAACACCAACACTGAACTCCTTTTTAACTAAACTGCTTAACCCTAATAAAGCCATCTACATTATCTGTACCTACCTTCCACCTGGCAATAACTCTCCAACATAGAAAGTATTTCTAGTTTGGGCTCAAAACAAACTACCCAAGAAACTATAATACTTGGAGACTTTCCATTAATCTCCATGGCTTTACACAAACTATAAAACATCCGACTAAAAACTAAAAAAAAACACACAAAGAAGAAACTTGTGATGATTGGGGGGTAAACAAAGAATCCACTAAAACTCTCCCTTTAATGAAGCAGTTCAATACTTAATAACAAAATTCTTAAATCTTAGATTGCCATGCTCCCACAAGAACTATCAGAATAAAAAATCTACAGCCCCTAACAAACTCTGGCTTAAATGGAGAACAAGTAGTAAACCCTCAGATCATCAAACCTTTAGACACCTAAGAAACATTACCAAAAAAAAATTCTGTGTCTTAAAAAAAAAAAACACTACCATAAGCAGCAATCTAAATAACCCATGACCAACTTCCATCTGAATTTCTTCAAAAAGCAGCCAAATAAATATCCCATTTCTATTCTCATTAAACAACAGATTAAAGAAAGAAGAGCATCCATATCTCTGGAAAAAAGGGAGGAAACTCTACAGAATACTCTAATATAGACCCATTGCCCTCCCTCCTCTCCACTAGCAAAATGGAAAAAAAAATCACACCCACCAATGTCCCACTTAACTAAACAAAACAATATACTATATCATTGTCAACACATTTTTAGATCTTTTCCAGTGGTTTCCTCCTATCTTTACAACAGGAAACAAGCTGTCCTCTGGGACAATTCTTGGACCCCTTCTTTTCTCCCTTCATAAAAATGACTTAAGTAGCTATTCCCCACTCATCTGCTCTGCAAAACCATCCCAGAGCTCCAAACTATTAATACAAAGCTATCAATAATACTCTCATATCACCTGACACTTCTACTAAACTGCTAGGCGATTGATTGACAACAAATAATCCTTGACTGTCACATAAACAATACTATAAAAACTGTACAGAAAGTTGGGCTCCTCCTCTATATTAAAACATTCTTATCCCCAGCAGCCAAAGCTACCACACTCTCATCTCATTTCCACTCCTCTCTTCTTCTTTCTATGCCACATCAACAAAGAAAAAAAACCTCTAAAAAAACCATCACTGAATCAATTCAGAACTCACCACTGCCTCTGAACCTACAAACTTCAACTGCACTGGCTTGAATTACAAAAACATGTTGCTTCTATCTCAACTTCCACAGATCTTTTTACCAGCAAACAACCAACCTACTTTTCTAACCCTCACCCCTTATTCCAACCTGAACTCACTTTGGTAAACACTGGAACCTATTGCCCACTGAACTGACAGACTGAACCTATGTATTTCACTACCCCTCTAAAACTATCTATTATAATCTAATCTATTCTAATCACCTATGCTATAAAAGTTATGTTTGTATTCTGCCTCCAAGAAACGATGATACTATTGTATAACTGTTTATTCTGTCCATAGTATGTTTGTTTTTTTTTTTTTTTTGTATTTATTTTTCCTGTGACACAGTATGTATATCTTATTATGAAACAGTTACTATGTCTTTGGAGTTTTTTCTCCTCGGAATGCTAAAATAAAAAATATATCCAGTCAGACTAGCCCGGTTAACAAATGTAAAAATAAAATAAATAAAATAAAATGTTCCTAGGTATTGGAATGTGTTTCCATGCAATTGGCTATGTGATTGTTACCACAGCTGTTCCACATGCAATCAGCTAGGGGACGGCTGCAATTCATGCAGAGGCCATCAGCTGATCATGAGCATCACATAAAATACACCTGCTGCTGCCTAAGCAAGGCAGGTGTGGGTCTCCACATCCACCAGAGAGGGAGTGGGGGAGGCAGACAGAGGCAAATACATGTCAGGGAGTTGTGGGAGTGTAAAACTGAAGCATGTTTGTGTCACACACCTACCAGTACAGGGTATCAAACCCCTGACAACTATGCAGTGCTATCACAGTTTGATGCAGTTATTGGACGTGCCACATGGGTTACCTGATGTGGAGCACTCAGAAAGTATATGTGAGGGTGAGTGACATCTGCACCAGGGATACAGTAGATACATGGTAGGTGTCATACACGTGCCTGTCTGCATGAACAGGTGTCAGCATCAACACAGGCACATTCACACAGGGACGCACACACATTGACACACTTGGCAGGGCCAGGAGTGCAACTCATCACTAGTGGGATTGCCACAACACATCAACGTGAGGGTATCACATGCACCACATAGGTCATACAGAGGCCGTATGGGCAAAGAGTATGAGGAGATGTCACACATCACTCAGCATGCTTCAGTATGCTCTGGGGGGTTGTAGTGAGTGTGGATGAGGACATAGGCATTATACAACACACACACACACACACATGTACACACAGGGTGCCAGTTTTGACATGCATGGGTGCATGTCTACACAGGTGTGTGGTGGTCAGCTGTGCCAGCAGGCTGTACAAGGGTAGGCAATGGGTATACCCTGGCATCAGGCCACATGACAATGGTCTATATTGTGGCTTAGGCCTGTAGTTACTGCATTTGCCCACGCAGGTGGGTATTGCACCCCACATCCAGTTACCTGGGTGACTATTGTGTGTGGCCAGTGCTGTACACCACATGCCATGTATGTGTGCCTTAGTCAATGACATGGATGGTGTTTGGGATGTGCACACCTCTCACATGCATGTACAGTGACATGTTGAACTGTACCTGGGGTGTCTGGCCTATGTTGTGAACACAGATTATCATCGGATGTGCCAGTCTTGCCCATCTGTGGCAGGAACTGGTACTGGGCAGCAGGTTTACCCTTCACCTACATTGATGGCATGCCAATAACATTCCCTGATGTCAGTGTCATCTGTCCATACAGGACATGTTGGCAGGCATGGTATGTCCATGGTGAGTCACATGTGAAGACACCACAGGTGGTGCAGGTGTCCATTGGGGAACATAGTAGAGGTGCACTGTCTGCATGTATGTGCATATTGGACAGATGGGCAGGGTGACATGCCCTCTGTAGCCCACTGCTATCACTGCATAGCTACTATCAGTGGCCAATATGCAGTGTACTACCCACATATTGGCTGCTGCCTAGGCATGTGTGTTCATATGACACATGGATTGAGTGTGTGCTCTGGGTAATAGTGGGGTTGCTAACTTGGATTGTCTGGCCTTGATGTCACATGTATGGGTATGGCTTTGCACCCCAGCCTCCTAGCTAATTTGCATCTGTTATCCCTGTATGGTTGACATTGTGATATATAGTAGGGCCACCATAAAATAAATTAGCAAAACCCCCTCCACAATGCCCACACTCACCTCTACACAGGATACGTGTTACAAACACACACACACACACACACACACACACACACACACACACACACACACAGACACACACACACACAGACCTGTCATGTCTGGGAGTAGAACCCCTACCTAACTACTTTATTACACTACAGCACTTATAGTACACACCACAGACATTACTGGAGTACTATTTCCCCAAAGGTGTATTTCACATTGAATGACATCAGCAGGATTACCAAAGTAGGGAATTTCAACTGTACTGCAAGTGACTAGCCTAAAATGCATTGCTCCCTACACAGACAATGAGACACACACATAACATCCACAACTGACATGTGTGGGTATAGAACCCCTGATTGAGGTTTATATCACACTACAGTATAGAACTGTTATAGGCCCCACCACAGGGATTAGTAAAGAACTTTCTCCCCAAAGTTTTACTTCACAATGAATGACATCAGCAGGATTGGCAATGTAGGGCATTTGAAATGTATTGCGAGTGAGTAGCCTATGATGCATTGCTCCATACACAGACATTGCAACACACACAAAACATCCAGAACTGCTATGGGTGGAGATGGAACCCTTATACAGTTCTACACCACACTACAGCAGTACGCAGTTACAGGATGCCCTACATAGATTACTGGGCTATGACTTTCCCACAGGTGCATTTCTAGGTGTGTGACATCAGCAGCCTTGCCAAAATTGAGTATGTATATTGTACGGGGTGTGAGTAGCCTAAAAAGCATTGTTCTCTACTCAGTCAGTCACAGACTCACACAGATTCACACACCAACACACACACACAAACACACAGTTGCCAGGTCTGGGGTTAGAGCACCTACCTCATTACTTTATCACACTGGAGCAGTATGCAGTTACAAGACATGCAACAGAGATTACTGGGTTATGATTTCCCCAGAGGTGTATTTCTAGGTGTGTGACATCAGCAGCCTTGCAAAAGTCAAGTATGTGTATTGTACGGGGTGTGAGTGGTCTAAAAAGCATTGTTCTCTACTCAGTCAGACACACACACACACACACACACACACACACACACACACACACACACACACACACACACACACACACACTTGCTAAGTCTGGGGTTACAATACCAACCTAACTTTTTTATCACACGACAGCAGTACGCAGTTACAAGATGCGCTATGGAAATTACTGGGCTATGATTTCCCCAGAGGTGTATTTCTAGGTCCGTGACATCTGCAGCCTTGCCAATATTGTGTATATGAACTGTACTGAGTGTGAGTAGCCTAAAAAGCATTCTCTCAACACAGGCAGAGACTGAGACATGCACACATACACACAGTCACACAGTTGCCAAGTCTGGGGTTAGGACTACTACCTAACTAGTTTATCAGTACAGTAGTACACAGTTATGGGACACGCCATGGGGATTACTGAGCTACAGCTCCCTCAAAGTGTATTTCACATTGGATGACCTCAGCAGGCTTTTCATGTTACTGCTATGGGGAGGCCGGTGTGTGCATGGGCCGTAACCCATCCATGTTGGGGTTGACATGCCACATGCAGGCACATACAGGTTCATATGCCAGGTACATGTATACAGCTACTGGGTGACATCTTCCTTGTACAGTCATGTTGCACAGCTGGCACGTGCAACACGCCATCATGCTGACAGATACTGGTGGCTAGTATCTGCAGTGAGTGGCACCTCATGTGTTTGTGGCCCTTTGGCTGTGTGCTGGGTGGGACAGGCTTGGATGTCTCCTTGTCATGGTCACCCTCTTCAACACATCTATGTCCATCTACCTTTGGCTTATTATAGTGTATTGTCCTTACATATATGTCTGTATTCTTATCCACTGTGTATGCAAGGCAGAAGTGGTGCATACTGACATGTGTCTGCACTGAGAACTGGAACTGCCAGATATGTCTGGTCCACTGTTGTTTGCTGACATGGCCTTCTTGTGTTTAAGTGTGTGAGCATGCCCAGTATGGGCTTTCAGCATGTTGTTGACTGACATTGCCTTCATTCCTCTAAGTGTGTGAGCATGCCCAGTATGGCCATCTATATTGCATGTGCAGAGCAAGTCCAGGTGGTTTGTACTGAGGTGCTGACCTTTGTACTGTACACCAACAGGTAGCATGCTGTGTCTTCCGGGTATACATCAGTCATTTGGCATTGACTGTTGCTACATTTCTGCTTAGCGGGGGGCGGGGGGGACGCCAAACTGTTTCTACATTTCTACACAGGGGTGAGGGGGCACACCTGACTGTTACTATAGGTGTACATTGGATGGTGGGGCACACCTTACACTATTACACAGAGGCTAAGACTGGACTGGTATGTCAAGTACACCATTTCAGTCTGTAGTCTTACCTATCGTGCTGGCTAGAGGCATACCAGTGTACTACAGATTGTAGCTTTCTCTACCTACATATTAGTTTCTGACTTCCTAGCCTTCACAACTGACATCCAACTGGCTGGCCTGCTGTAGTCTGTCTGTGTAGGCCTGGAGTAGGGGTTACCCATGGGGCTCATTCAGAGGCCATAGTACAACATTTGTTTGTGTTTTCTACACCTATCCTGCTGGCTGTGACTGTTGTTGGGTATGTGCCCCCCCCCCCGACAGGCATGTGTGAGTCACTTACCTTGTGTGTGTCCCAGTACTGAGGGTGGTGATGCAGGGCTGCCTATGTCGGATGCACATAGTACACTCTCTATACATGGTTGAGCACAGGTAGTATCATGTTTGGCATCCCTTTTACTGTATGTGCAAGTCAGAGAGAGGTGTCATTCCCTGGATCCCTACTGTGTCGGTGCATGTGCTATGTGTTGCCTCTTTGCCAAGGCCAGGGCACACTGGGCACACCTCCTTCTGCCTACTAGAGCAGGCTCAGGTTGTTCCTCCTCTGATTCACTCTGCTCCTATGCAAGCCTTGGCACTGGTGGGGGGCTGTGTGGCCCTGCCCCATGCTGTTCCTGCTGCAGCTGTTTCCACAGGATCATATCGTGTAGCATGGTACATACAAGACAATTTGGGTACATGTAGTTGGTGAGTACTGCAAGGCTCCACCAGATGTGTCCAGGCACCAGAACTATGACTTGAGTATCGCAAACACATGCTCTATTATGATTCATGTTTGTGCATGCGCGTCATTATGGAGTTCTCATTTGGATGTGGTGCATTTCTGATGGGTGTCATCAGCCATGGCATCCAGCATCACCCACTAGGTGACCGTGTGGGATGTCCCCATTGGCAAATGTCTGATACAGCTGCTTCAGATGCCAGATGTGGGAATTGTGGTAGCTTTCAGGGCAGCCAGCACACACATTCATTATTATGCCCTGGGCATCGCACACAACCTGGCAGTTGATGGAGGGGAAGCCCTTGTGGTTGATGTAGACCCTACTCTGCTCACCTGGTGGTGCTTTAATGCATATGTGCGTGCAGTCTATTGCACCCACTACCTCAGGGTATTCTGCTATCTGGTGGAAGAGACGCATATTGCTGGCCAACGCCTCACGGGTGATGGGGAAATATACGTGTTCACCGACATGTGCTGACATGGCATTCAGGAACTGATGGAGTACCATGGATGCTGATGCCTGTGAAATCCCCATCATATCTCCAGTTGGCCTTTGGAAGGTACCTGTAGCTAGTATTCTTAGATCTACACATACCTTGGTATCCACTGGGATGGGTTCCCCTCTGTTAGTTCTGTGTGTGAGGCGTGGCTGGCACAGCTCAACAATTTGCTGTAGGAGGTCCCTGTCCACCCTGTAGCACCCCACTATCTCCAGCTCATGTAGCCCTTGGTAGGTTACCCTGGGTCTGGGTCCATCTCCTCACTGTGGGTTGCTCAGCAGCATTCACATCCTCACCAGCCTCAGCCTCTTGCACATGCTGGTTTATGATAGCAAAAGCAGCCCCTAACATTTTTTCGCTTGCTTTCGTTTTGAAAAATTTCCCCATCTGTATACACCGGTGGTGCAGAGTTTTGGGGAAAAACAAGGGGGAAAGGTGTTTGCATAGTGTATAGTGGTGTGCTGGGCTGGGTTGGTCTGCTGCCTGTGTAATTGGCTGATTCTGATACATTTCACCTGTCAGCTAAGCTAGTTCTCCTTGATTACCTTCCTACTGTTGTTTTCCCTTCCCATTGCCTCCCTGTTTAAACCTGTGTGCGCACTGCTCAAACTGAGTGCTCAAATGTGCACAGAGCTGTTTTTTCCTGGTTTAACTTCCTCTTTCTTCCTCTAGAACCTGGTGCGCCGCACGCACACCCACTTACACTTTGTAAAATGTGCTAGGCAGGTTTGGACACACCCCTAGCTTAGCTGTGCTAACCTTGGAGCAATCTCGAGCCACAGGTCTCCAATCTGCTTACAATATGCCTGACACACACACCCTCCAATGATGTCACCTATATCCTAGTCTTGCACCCAGCTATTTATACTCTTACACTCTTGGGACCTGTCTCACACCCTGGGAAAATCTGGGATTCACTAACCTTTGCCTCATTTGCATAGGATTGTCTACTAATGCATAGTTACATGTCCCACACTGAGCCTCCCCCCTTAGCAACCACTACTCAGTGGCCAAGTTGTCTTTTGCCTGCCATTGATTTGCATGGCAGAATACTGATTTACGTTGGAATGCTTATTTTAGGTTTATTTTACTATTTTCTCCCCGATCCCGTTTGCGAGTCACTGCCCTATGCTTAATCAGGAGTGATCGGCGAAAAGAAAATTAAAAGTTGTTTATTTTTTTTTTACAGTTTGCAATGCCAATGGCCTTCTACTTGAACATTGGCATGCATCCTCAATGATTTGCAGCCTTTATTTGGAGCTGTCATAGCTCCGTTTTATAGATTGCAGAACTGTACTCGGTTACACACACTGCACTCATCCTGCACGCATGGCTGCCAGCTTCCTGGATCACATATTACCCTCATTTGTATGATTTTCACCTGCAAATTAGGGGTAATTTGCATACAGGAGCTCAGTCTGTGCAGGATTAGCCTAAGAGCTCACGTGCACTTCCCGGGAGCTAGTTCCTGGATCGCACGTCGGCCATATTGCCGAAAATAGCTCTTAAACTAATCCTGCATGCTATAAAGGGCTTTGCAAATCTGAGGGGATGTGTTAACCATGTAGAATAATAAAAATATAGCTTCTACACAGTGCCTAGTATTCTACTTCTTCTTCTTCAGTACAGTCTCTTTCAATTTTGCCATGACAGAGCGAATGCCATTACTCTTCCTTTATTTATACTGGGCGCTTGACAAGATTTCTGGTTGCTAAATATAAGCATTATATGTAAGTAATTTTTTTATATAATATTTAGGCCCCAAGGTGTGGTATACTTGTGGATTTACAATTATTAACCGTGACCAGGATGCGACCTCAGTGTATGGGGAATAACATGCTCTGGTTCTAGAGTGTTGGGAGACTAGTTTGATACTCCCATTAATAAGAACTGTGGCAGGTAAGGCAATGCCTGCATCAATGGCTTTGATATATTTTGTTAGGTGAATATCAACTGAGGTGGACCCATGATTCTTTTACAAGTAGCATTTTACTGTGGCAATGAGAATCAGTTGAAAGGTTGACAGAAGAGCATTACATTTTTGTCTGATGACCATAGTTTGGACTAAACGTAGGTCCTTAGTCAACTTATTTACACAAGGTTTTCATTTGTCTGCAGTAATGGAGTTGGGTGAATTCCCAAAGAGGCAGGGATTGTTAATAATAATCCTTTTGTTAACCAGGCAAGCCCACTGGGTACACAGGCTCTTTTCGGGGGGTGACCTGGGAGAAATGTCTGGGTAAATGACTTGCTCAAGGTCACAAAGTAAGCAAATCAAAGAAATCAAAGCCTGTATCATAGGAATTATAGTCCACAACCTTAACCTCTGCACCAACTGTCAAATGGTTGAATTGTTTTGCCTAGAAACCTGATGAAATTTTAGTGGAAGAAGCAATGTTTTTAAGGTCCTTCTCATGAAAAATTTAATACAATGCCCCTTTTGGCATGTACCTTGCAAAGCACATGCAGCAGCTGGAGAGACCACAGAGATTCCTCACCCAGAGAATCCATGGCCTCTAACATCTACCCCATAAAGATAGGCTAAATGCCCTTTCCCTCTACTCAGTCTCCTACAGACTCCTCAGAGATGACCTCTGTCTGGCATACAAAGCAATCTCAGACCCCACCCTAATGGGACTGCTGCATATCCTCAAGTCAAGCTCCACTCAAGTAACTCACACGCAATACCTCAACCTGGTCTGTGACATCAATAGGACTTGGTGGGACAGATTTGCGTCCCAGAGACTCCCCCTTTTGTTGAATAGACTCCATTTCCATGTAAAGCAGAGTACCTCATTAAACCTTTTTAAATGCAACCTGGATAACTGGATGAGGAACAGAAAATACACCCCTGGGATTCCACCTATCACCCTGTTGGACAGTGGCATAGGGTGCTGACTTGTTGGCACATGGGATAAATTCTTGGCTAGGCTTGTAAGGGCCTCAGGGCCAATAGCCTAGTAACTTCCTATGATTCTATGATCCTAAGAGATTAATAATACTTCTTTGAATTACATATGAGCTATTGACATTTTAGTTTTGCTTATTTATGCTAATTGGAGTGGTTTGGCTGGCCATGCAATGCCCCTTTTCGGCAGAGTCCCAAAGAGAAAAAATCCAGTAAATAAACATTAAAAAAAATTCAAACAATTACTATTTTACATTAAAATTCAATCACAGTAAACATATGAGTAGATGAGTAACTTGGAATGTTTAATTATTAAAAACAGAAAAAATAGTGAGAGAGTAATTTTGCTATTATGAATAATGAAACACCATCAGAGTAGTAAAGTTATATAACATATAGATAGTGAGAAAGACATACAGACATTCAGAAGAGAAGACAGGTCATGCTAGAGATGCAATATAGAATGGGTGCATAACTGATAAAATGAGGAGGAGAGGATGCCGTGGTGAGGCTGAGAGTGACCATAGCAGATAAAGTAGAAAGGTTTAGAAATGAAAGTTAAGGTGAAGCATGCAGAAATTGTACTACGGATTTGCTACGATGAGAGTTAGTTGGAGTGGTAAGTAAACGGGAGAAGCTGGAGGGAGGATAGAGGGGATAGAAGTAGGATAAGCAAAGAGTGTTGGGAGTGCGTCATAGAGAACAGGAAGAGAAGAAAGGAAAATTGAGAGAGATGGAGCTATTTGAGGTGAGAGGGGGAAAAAACCCAAATGAAGGAACAAGAAAGAGGTAAAAAATGATGTAAGAATGTTTGTAAGAAAGATATGTGAGAAGTATGTTTATCTAGTCAATCATTTATTTTTTGTTTATTTATTTATTTATGTTTAGATAGAAGAGTGAAAATAAAAATTCATCTTATTAAGGGAAGGATGGAGTGAGAGTAGATAGAGGATTAAAGAAAGAGTGAAGCAAATATTAGGGAAGTGTATTTATTTTGCTGAATAAGAAGAAGAGCAGATGCAAGAGTTATGTAGGTGACTTTTTAGATTATTTGTAAAAAAAAAGTGCTGAAGAATGTTAATATAATGTTAACAAATGTTAATGCCTAATAGATAAAGGAAGGTCATCCCATATTTTACAGCATTTGTTGCAAAAACATTTATAGTTATTTTTCTCTGAGCTGTCTCTAGATTGTTTAGATACCTTCCGAGTAACTCGACTAGCTATGGTTTACAAATCTTTATCTGTGGCAGGCATTTTATTTTATTTTTCTTTGCCTCTGTGAGGGGCATGATTATTTAGCTGAATGGTGACCAAGTTTTTGAAGATGAGTTGAAGAAGGCTTTTGTCTCATTTATAAAAAAGTGAGCCTGAGAAGGTCTGGTTTATAGAATGATGTTAATTACTAACAGTAACAGATTTTTAAGTCTATGTTTGAGATCACGTCCTGAACACTAAATGAGCTTTGAGAAGAATCAGCTTGTAGGTCTCATCTTGCTGGATGGAATCAGCTGATCTGCAGATTTTCTATATATGGGTATAACGTGACAGGGCCCAAGTTACATGAAACGAATTTATGTGTTAGGCCTGCTCATCTGTAAAATAAGTCCCTTAAAACAGATAGTGATCGAGTCTGCTCTCTGAGTTGTACAAGGGTGGGAATAAAGTCAATTCTTGTCTTCGGGAACCAGAAGTCTCCAAATATCATTAGAAATCTGTTCCTTCATGTCATCATTGTTTATTGTTTCAATGCCAATAATCTTCCTGTTGAGAACAAAACTCCTCTTAAAAGGATTCTAAGATAATATTTAAAATTCTCACCCAAAGGGGATGAGCACAACACAAAAATAAAAGTAAAGAATCATGTGTCATCTCAATTTTAGCCATGCATTACCCAAAACAAGAGTTTTTGTGTAGGTAGAGAACATGTCCAGAATAATATACCATCTCTTTTATTCCAAATAACAACAAAATCTAACTGATATGCTTGCCAATCAAGACGTTTTTCCTCCCCTTCATGTGGTAGATGTTTAACTATGGTATTTATTGAAAGAATCAAGATGGGACATCTTCACTATTCAATGCACAAGGCATAAGTCATAGCATTATTTAAAGGGAAACGGATAGAAGGGACCAAAAAAACAAAGCACCTATCTCATTATGTAGTATCAATGCTAAACACCTACACCTATGCTAGCATTGCTGTTCCAGGCCGCCCCCAGCTGTGCAGTTGCTAATGACTGCATCCTGCCCCCTTTATGGGTATGGTGATGCTTGATGCACAGTGTGACTAGTCTATGAACTGTATTCCACAGCCAGTATGTGTAAATGCATGCATCATTTTTGTTCTGTGTTTATCCTGTTATGGCCCATAGGTGCAAACCAGACAACATTTGTTTGCCAGTGCCATAACATATTTCACCCACCTCTGCCTCACGTGGGAACCTGCCACAGCGGTATCCTCCTCCGACTCCTCACCTGGCTCCTTCTCCACTAGCGGCACACCATTGTTGACCAGTGCTTTGGTCATCCCTTACTATAACAGTTTGCAAAGCACAATCTAGTGTAGCATAGCATACATAACAAATAGCTCACAGCGCATCTCAAGTATGGACTGCAGTTCACTGCAAGATGTATCCAAAAAAAGGAAGGGAGACTCAACACTCCTAACACCCTTCCAACAATGAACAAAAATGTAGCACACAGCACCACAGCAAACCAATAAAAGGCAAATGGCAAAGAGCAGTATAAAATCCAAACAGGCTTTTATTCGAACACAGGTGAGCGCTTTCACGATAAAATCACTTCTTCAGACCATACAAAAAAAAACATCTTCTCAGATATTTAAAATACAATCAATTAAATATCTACCAATAAAAACATGCAGATACAATAGCCACTTTCTTTTAAGGCAGCAACCATAAAGGGCTATTGGCATAAAGGCACACACAGCAAGATACCTATTTAAAAAGATTTTTTTTCTTTCAGAACTGGCTTAAGAGGTACTGATTCATTCAAGCCTGTACCTCCATGTGCTGATAATTTGAGAATCCATCTTCTTTCCCTTCTGTGTCGTTAGTTATATCACCCAACCTAAAACGTTTATAGATCACTTCTATTGCCATAAACTTGAACCAATGATTGTGCCTTTCTCTAGAATGTGTTTAGCTAGGGCACTATAACTATGGCCCTTATTAGCACAATAATAGTTGTCTCTGATTCATTCCTTAAGTCACCTATTAGTATTCCTATATAACATTTTGAACAAATCACACACTGTGCTAAGTAGACTAAGTTTTTAGTGTCACAATTAGCTTTAACTTTGAAAGCATAATGATTACTATTATCAGGTTGAATAAATGTATTAGATAGATCAATGTTTTTACAAAAAGTGCATTTGCCACAGATAGAGGTGCCAAAACTAGTTGTTCTAATACTAGATTGCCTTAGCTTACTTGTATTAGGGAAACAGAGCTGTCTTTTCAACAATTTTTTTTATTTTTATAAACAAAATTTGGAACTGCACTGACAAACTCAAGTAGAGTAGGATTAGAAGATAAAATATGCCAATTTTTTTGTGATAATAATTTTTTATATCTATGCTATCAGTACTAAAAGTCATACAATAAGCTACTGTTTTCTTTACATGAAAAAAAAAACGAACGTCCACTACTTTGTCTGTCTGACTTAATCCTCTCACATGTTTTACTAATTTCAAAAGATTTACAACCATGTTCTATAAATTCCATGCTAGTGGAACACATAGTTGTTTCAAATTCTTGTTCCTGGTCATGAAGTCTAAAAACTCTTAAAAGTTGACCTCTTACCACATTTCTAAAAATATGTGGTGGATGCATACTATTACATTCAAGATAACTATGTGCATAACATGGTTTTCTATGTCTCTTAGTATGCAGCTTCCCATCTAAACCCTTATACAGGGTTACATCAAGGAAATCTATGTGAGTGCAAGAATGTTTCATCGTGAACTTAAGAAAGGAGGTACTTGTATTTATAGCACTTAGAAAATTATTTAAACTTTCAAGGTCTCCTTTCCAAAAAATATATGTTATCGACAAAACGCCAATAAAATTTTACATGCACATTAAACTGTTCAGCACTTAAGATGTTTGCATTTTCTCAGTATGCCATGACCATATTGGCGTAACTATTGGCACAAGACTTGCCCATAGCTATGCCAGAGGTCTGCAAGTAATATTGCTTCTCAAATAAAAAAACATTATATTCTAGTACCAGCTCTGTAAGATAACAAATAAACTCTATTTTTTCATCAGTAAGAGAGCCTTCTTCTTTAAGAAAATTTTTTATATAGGAAAGACCTATTTAGTTAGGTACAACCGTAAACAGAGATGTAATGTCTAACGTTACCATAATCTCTGTACCAGTTTCAACATAACTCTCAAGAAAAGAGTAGAACTCTCTTAAGAAATGTTCTGTATCACATAAAACAATGGCATACTTGTCTAAAATAGGTCTTAAATGTCTTTCCACATATAAGGACGCCAGTTCTGTTAGCCATCCACCAGCAGCTACTATAGGTCTAAAAGCTGGAGTTACAAGATTTTTATGTATTTTCGGCAAACCATTCAGTGTGTGTACAATAGACAGATCTTTAGAAATAACTGTTTCCTCAAAGCAGTTAACAAGAGACTTGGTGTACCTTTCAATTAACTTTTGTACAGAATAAAGTTCTATACTAATATATATGTTATCATCTCTAAGCATGGTATTCATAGTAGTAACATAATACTATTTATTTAACACAACAATGAAATTGTCTTTATCGGCTGGTCATGTTACAATGTTACTATAGCTCTGTAAATTTTCAAGTGCTTGTCTCTCATTTTTATTTAAGTTATAAAACTTATTTTGTTTATACTCACTGTTAGTTTCAAAAAGATTATAAATTTGTTGTCCACATGCATTTGAGGAAACTTCCAGGGTAGAAGACAATGTTGGACAGAAAGCACTTGGCTTTTTATAGTAACATAAACTTTCATGTGACACAGAAAAAACAAACTGCTCTTTAAGAGCTATTTTTCATACAAACAATTTCAGCTCTGTAATAGTACCAGCTAAATCAGCCCTTTGAGAAGGAATAAAAGACAAACTTTTTTAAGTAAAGAAAGTTCAGATTCTGTTAACTGTCTCTGTGATAAATTCCATACTAGTTGTTTATTATATTCCACATTTTCTTGATCCTGAAAGGAGTTCTTTCGCTTGAATTTCTTTCCTTCGATGTTCACATCTTTCTATTCCTTGCATTGGAATTTGCAAGGTAAAAGAAGAACCAAAAAAAGAGATTTATTAGTAGTGTTCAGTGTTTTAGGCCATACTACCTGTTCTGGAGAAAGAGCAGTTCTTCTAAGTTGCTGCTCACTTGTGGGAGGGACTGCCAAAGGTGTGCTGTATGTAGAGGTGTTAGCATTAGGTGAAGAAACAGCATTTTCCTGCACCACTCTTGAAGCATTAACACAACCATTATCTTGAATAATAGAGGAAACTTCCTCTAAGTCAGTAACTTTAGAAATTCTAGATTGTGTTGGCTCTTTATGCTGCTCTTTTGGCCAAGCAAACACATTTTGTTGTTGAAAATCAACAATGTCTCTCTGAAGTTTTTTCTTTTTTTGAGCTAATAGCTTAGTTTCATACAGGTGTAATTCTTCAATTAGCTCACTCATGCAAAGGTCAACTTGTGCATCAAAATTAAGGCTATTCAGTTCTTTTTGTAGTTTGTTAATGTCTTCACAAATTTGTTGCTCTAAAGGTACAAAAAAGTCAATAAGCAACTTAATATAAGAAAAACTTGTCTCGGAATTAATTCTTTGCCATTTTGCTAAAAGTTCCTGATAAGTTGTTCCATATGAGGGCATATTCAGCATCCTCAGCCCTCTAGGAACAACTTTCAACACACAGCAGGCTTCAAAATGCAATCTTTGACACTGAAGTCTCTTTAGTTTATATAACTGGTTTTCCAAGTGTTTAAACAAGTCTTTCATGCATGCACTTTCATTATGCTCAGTTATTAAACTGTGTACAGAAACATCCATAGTCTCAGTTAATAAAGGATTATCTTGTATATTTAAAAAGCTTTGTAGTCACCTCCTTTGACTAAAGTTGCCAATAGAATCAGCCTGTGGCATGGTTTCTGCATTCACGGTGATTCTTTCAGCCATTTCAGTCAGCAACAGCACAAGACAGCAAAGAAATATGGTAAAACAAGTGCTGCTGACTGCAAAGCAGTGTTCAGCAACAAACCAAATAAAATGAACAAAAATGTAGAACACAGCACCACTGCAAACCAATAAAAGGCAAATGACAAAGAGCAGGACTTGATTTACCCTTTCAACAATAATGTCTATCTGTGCCTGTGCAGTGCTGTCTGTTGTCTTCACCTCTGCCTGGGGCCTACATATGGGTTCATTTGCCATGGCTCAAAGGTATATGTGGCATGACCTGTGGCATACAGCAACAAATGGAATTATGACCAGTCTGCTATACAGATTCATGTTACTAGGCCCATCATGGACTCTAGTATTGGTACTGGTAACACTGTGAAAAGTCTCCCTGTATAAAACAAAACAAAATGCTGGTATAGGATGTACATGTTTAGGGTATGGCAATCACAGAAGCTGTGTAAATAGGATGCAGCCATACTGTATATAATAGTCTGTGCAGTGCATAACATCTAACACATGAAAGTGTGAAAACCATTTATGTTGGTATACTGGATGCCAGCTGGACTGGATGGGGCCTTGATGACAGTGTGAGTACTGTCAATGGCTCTCAGACTCACAGAGAAATGGGTTATTTTGTACAATACAAACAGGCTCGTGGTTCTCACCTCTGCTGTCTGTGGGAACTACATCTGCTCTTCCACATGCATCAACATCATATGTAGGAACCGGTGCAGGATTTGTGAGGCTGAGGCCTGAAAAACTCCTAGCATCTACCTACTTAAGCAAAGGCATAGTAAAAATGGTTAATGTTATAGAAACCATTCCATGCACTGAGATGGACATTCCATACATCCCCCCTATCTCATCTGAGGATGTCACCAGTTAACCAAGTCCTGTATATCTCTGTCAACACCATTGCAGTTAACTATGTCCTGGTGATGCAGGTGAAGGTACATCAACTGCTGACAGACCTTCCTGTGATGCATGCAGCAGCAGGTGCATTATCATAGAGCATGCCTTCCAAAGTGTATAATAAAGCATTCTATATTGTTAACGTTGATGCTACGGCAAGCATCTTAGAGTAAGTGATAACCCCCAATTCCGCAAAGAGATGTTGGTGACAGAAAAGCCGATCACAGTAGCTCATTGCAATATTTTAGTTTTTAAACCACTCTGCAATGTCTGTTGTCATCATTTCCATATTCAGTAGTGCTCATTAGCATGTTGACATATTTGCATATCGTCATGTGGTCATTTGCATGAGATGCATACTATTTTGCATGGTACTGCAATCGTTCTGCATGTGCTTCTTAATCAGTCCCTGCTTACTTATTGCCATTCCCTGTGCTTTTTTACTTACTATGCTGTACAGTGGTTTTGAATACCCCAAAGAAAAGTCAAAAATATTCCAGAGTGACTAAGGAGCTGATGACCCTGCAATTGGAGGTACAGGAAACTAGGCAAAATGATAAAAAAATAGCAAATATTTAATTGTAGAAGCAATATTTAGAATGCAGAACATTCAGAGAAAACATCTGAGTCATTGGCTGATGGAAGGCCTGGAGGGTAAAAACACAGTACAATATGCAGAACAGTAGATATAGCAAGTAACTGAAGGAATTTACTGGTTAGATAAACAAATAAATGGAGCAGATAGGGCTGGCAGATGTTCTAAAAAAAATGACAGTCTGAGACTTAATTGCAAACTGCCATAGTTACAGGCTGAAGGACTAGATTGTGAAGGTTGCAGTACTCAGGAAGGGCTTTGTGGTGAGTGACTGTAGAGCTAAATTGGTAGATGACTTTGAACCACAATTTTATTTGAAATCATAATGTTTGCTTACCGTAGCCTGGCATTTAAGGCAAAGAGGAGCAGACGTAGCATTCCTAACATATCCTGCAATGCTCAAAGTTATCTGGAAAGGAAATGTGTTGTGGGCAAAGAATAAAGCAAAAGCAATTCACATACACAAAGATATGATAATGGTGGGAAGAATTCATTGGTGGCTGGATGGAAAAGAGGACTCCCCTGCAAATGCTGCAACATGTCTCAAATACTTTATCTGACAAAGCAGAAGCAAAAGGTGTTGATCTGATTGGCCAGCGGTAGGGAGGGACCAGGTATGATATCAGTGGAAGAAAGGGAAAGCAGACTAGAAAAAGCTGAGCAGCAAATGGTGCAGATGGTTAACCAGAGCAAGCATATGAATATGGCTGACATGAGACAGGTATACAGATAGGAACATAGATATACACTGACAACTGTAACCCCAAATAGTGGTGCAGTAGGCCTGAAGGTGGTTAGTCTATTAGGGAGAGATCTCCTTTGAAGGCTAGAACAGGTAGAAAGAAGACTAAGGATAGATTGGTTGCCTTGGGACTCCGATAGGTCAGAAGAAGAATGGCAAAAGATGGACTACAAGGAAATGTCATGAAGAGATGCAGCAATGGAAGGGAAAGACAGACATTCTTACAGATCAGTTGAGGATAAAAGTCTCATGGATGTGTGAGTGAGGAAAACATTAACTTGGAGTGATAGAAGTGATGGAGGAAAAATGGCATACAAGTAGCTAAGGAAGCATTTTTAATGGATACAGTGGTATGTCAATAAGCTATAAAAAAAGGTTCCGCATAATTCTTTCCTTTTATGTTTTTTGTTTACATTTTATGCTATGCAACATGATGCATACTCACATGTAATATGATGCATAAGGAAATGCCAAAAAATGCATGGTGAAAATGCATGTAATTGAAAGTGCATAGAACAATATTGAGGTGGTAATTGCCAACTCATCTGCCAAGTACAGAATTTGAACTGAGTTGTATTTATTCAAGTACCTAACAAATATATTAGACATTCTGGGTACCTGTGAACTTATGCTATACAATGACAGTAATCAGAATGTTACAACAGTACCTATGGGACATTGTTTTTTTTTCTCTTCCTGTTGTTTCTGTTTGTTACTCTATCAAGAAACATGTGTGCATGTGGCTTGTAAAACAGTGGAGTGGTAATGCCAATCCAACAGGGGCCTCAGCAATTTAGAGCCTATTTATTTCAAAAAGTGCAAGAGAGTCTGGTATGTAAACATTACCTAATGTGGACACTAGAACATTTTAGCCTGATTTTATCAGTATTTTGACAATGTTTGTGTCATGCGATGGGAAAATAGTATATACTTTTATGTAAACCATTTTGTTAAATTAACACAATTTTTATTCGTCACTATTAGATGTAGCAAACTGTTGAACTTTGTAGTGTGAATGAATGTGAGTACATTTGGGGTGCAAGAAGTGTTGTGCTCCTGCACTTAGGGGATTGCAGACTAGAACAATGTGACATATGTATGCCAGCATGGGGACATTAACTTAAAGCTATGGGTAATATTTTTGATTAAACTCAAGAATTAAGTTACAGGTGCAAGGAGATGTGATCTCAAGGACCATTAACCCTGGTGGTATCAATGGCCAGTGCTTTAACCTGCTGGGGAAGGATCCACGTTAGGAATGTTAATGACCCAAAGGCCTTTGGGGCCCAGCTCTGCAGAGCAGCAGGTGAGCACACTTTAGTGGGAATGCAGGGGTAAAAAAAGAAAATGTGAGTAGCAACATGGAACGTCACAGGAATAAGCAATCCAATAAAGAGGCAGAGAATGTGAATGAAGAGGAAGCAGAAGAAGTTAGGGCAAATCTTTCTGAAAGAAATTTAGTTAAAATCTCAAAAGTTACAAATGTTGGGGAAAAAAAGGGGTAGAAGGGCTTCAAACTTCAAACTGGGAAATATGAGGTGTAAATATTGCAGATGTTCAGTAATTTTGAAAGTGTGTCACTGCTTCATCATCATCCCAAAAGTCAATGGTGATTCGAAATGCAACTAACCAGGTGGACATATGTTTGTCCTCCTTGAAAAAATGTGTGAGGGAGGGGATCTCTGGGGCTCAAAGTATATAAAACAGTAACTGAGATTACAGACCAGAACTGTGCAGATCTGAAGGTATGGGTAGGGAAAATGCTAGATGCATGGACAGACAGATTTACTACTATTGGGGGTTAGATAGAAATAGTTCAGACAGTTTACTATTAGATTTCTAAAACTGCTTTGGTCGATCTGCATGTGGTTGAAAGGCACAGTAGAATATATCCAAAAGAAGAAAATACTGTCGGACATAGAAGAAATGGAATGGTCATCCCAGAGTCTGAAGAGACAGGCAACAAAAAATGGATGGTCTGTGAAGGAAGGAGCAAACAAAACTAAGAAACTAAAGAACAAATTAATAAATTCCTTCAAATTGTAAATGCTTCATAATATAACAATGTCTAAATAAAAACATGCAGATACAATAGCCATAAAAATTTAAAAATTTTTGAAAAATTATAAGGGGACAGCATTCTTTTAAGGCAGCAACTATAAAGGGCTATTGTGGTTGCTGCCTTAAAAGAAAGCTGTGCCTTTAAATTTTTATGGCTATTGTATCTGCATTTTTTTTTATTGGCAGATATTTAATTGATTGTATTTTAAATATCTGAGAAGTTGCTGTTTTTTGTATGGTCTGAAGAAGCAATTTTATCATGAAAGCGCTCACCTGTGTTTGAGGAAAAGTCTGTTTGGATTTTATACTGCTCTTTGCCATTTGCCTTTTATTGGTTTGCAGTGGTGCTGTGTTCTACATTTTTGTTCATTTTATTTGGTTTGTGGTTGAACAGAGCTTTGCAGTCAGCAGGACTTGTTTTATCATATTTCTTTGCTGTCTTGTGCTGTTGCTGACTCACATGGCTGAAAGTGTCATAATATATTTAATTCTGGAAAATCCCTATACCGTAAGGTAATGTGAATCATCTTTATTATTAACTTTCTCTTTTCCTTTCTATATCTACTTCTTCTAATTACATATAGTACTAAGTATTTAAATAACATTCTCTCTCTCTCTCTCTCTCTCCTTTCTTCCTATTACTTTTTGTTACTAATGTTCCTTTTCTCTCGTTTCCTCATTATAAGTACTTTACATACTTTTCCCTTTTAAATAACTACAAATGATATATATCTTCTAATTCTTCAGTTATAGTATAATTTGACTTAATACCAAAGTGCATTTTTTCTAGTAGGTCAGCGGAGGGGTAACAATATGTTTCTGATTAGTGTTTCTAACTAGATGTTTTAGACTCTTTGTTTAGACACATATAAAGATTAATATGGGTCTATGTTGAATGATCGTCAATACAAAATATTGAACACATATGGTCGAAACCATATGATCAAATTTTATAATGTCGATCATTCAACAAAGCAAAAATAAAACCTAAAATAGATATATGCAGGGGGGCAAGCCCCCCTGCACCCCCCACACCCCCGCTACTTAAATATACCAACTCCAGGATCGCACTACAGCGAGGAAAAGGGAAATCTTCTGTTCCGTGCTGTATACCGATCTCCGTGCAGAATTTCAATGTTTTAAAACTTTGATCATATGGTCTTCGACCATATGCAATTCAAAGTTTTAAGCTTTGACATTCTGCTTGAGACCCATATATATATATATATATATATATATATATATATATATATATATATATATATATATATATATATATATATATATATATATATATATATATATATATATATATACACACACACACACTAGGTTCTTTTTTTTTCTCGTCTGGTCTGGTTAATTGGTGGGTAAATGATTGAAATATTATAAAATGATTTCTGATTTGAAGCAGCTGTTGTTACTTCTAAATAGCTGTTTTTATATGAAAAGGTAAATTTTTTCATGATGATGTTTTGTGAGGAAACTGATGGTCTGTGCGACTGTTCTCATTGTGGAGATCCATAACATGCACTGACAAGGCAGCTTGAGTGTTTTTTTTTTCTTTCTGTAAACTCTAAAAGCTGAAAATGCTTTTTTCCTCGCTAGAAACAACCTCTGCTGTGCATGAGCCTATTTAGATACTTTTTAACAAGTTTATAACGTTTCAGCTTGAGGAAGTAACAGTGATGACATCACTTGACCTTTTGAACTTGTTAAATGGCTATATTTAGAATTCTTTTCTCTTGAAATTCTGTTATCCTTCACTTAGATACTTTAAATAATTAGCTGTGGTAAAAGTGTTTAACTCCTTTGAAAATACCTACTTTTTATAGATGCATACATTCTGCAGATTCAATAACACTTTTAATAACTAAATGACATCAAATGATCTAGGAGCTGCATTAGAAAACAGAATACATGCATTTGAGTGAAAGACCTTTCCTCGATCCGGTGTAACATTAACCGGAGATGTCGAATCTCCCCCTGCTGAACGGTCGGAATGTCGAACAAAACACCGAATTTGATAATTCCGACCACTCTACCTCCTAAACAAGTGCTACCATTGGTCGAAAAGGGGGGGGTATTTTGCATTTCGGTTACATTGTATTCGTAATTATGCGAATTCGCTGAACTGCAGTTGAGCATTTTCTGATCGGCCTTCTGCCATTCTCTCAAATGCATGTATACTTAGAAAACTCATTATGCATATTAAAAATCTGACTTATGTTACATAATTAAACCTTTAGTAACTAAACAGAGGGTTGTGAGGCTTTTTTTGCAATAAGTGTTATATATTCAACAGATCGTTACATGAAAAATGTTAGATAGATGATGGACAAAATGGTTAAAACATCTGATGTTTCTTGAAAAGTCTTGAAAATATTTATTATCTTCTTAACCTTCAGCTTCTAATGTTTATGCATACTTTGATCTGATGTGTATTTCTGACATATATACTTATAAGAGGTGCTATTATTATATGTGACATATTCATATAGCTTCAGTTACATTGGATACTCTCATTTTAATGTATAGTTCATGGACTCAGATTTCTTTAGTTATTTTCATAATGTTTTTCATTTTTGTTTTTATACTATATTCTAAGCAGAGATGGATAATTTGTGTCTTTTGGTGTTGGAGAGGTGGTGGATGGATGGTTTAGTTAAGTTTTTAAGTAAACCAGAAACTTTATGTTTCATGTATGTATTTGTAAATAGTTTGGGGGTTTTGAAAGTAGCGCTTAGTACATGTTATACATCCATGATAAGTAAGTTTTCAGTAGATTTCAAGTCAACACGGAAGAAAGGTCTATCAGAAAGTAGCAACATACACATTATAGTCAATGACTTATAAATGTTTTATCATTAAATATTAATGGTTTTAACAATAATGTCAAAAGAGATGGTTTGCTTAAATATATCAAAATGTATAAAGCCCAGATCAAATGTATAAAGCCCAGATCATCTTTTTACAGGAAACCCATCTATTAAAAAAGGACCTATATAAATACTCATTTAATGGCTGTACCATTCTGGCTGATTCATGTTTTAAGACTAAGAGAAGGGGCACTCTTATTCTATGGAAAAATACTTATACTATGCCAAGATTTATAGATACAATTTCAGATAAAGATGGGATGATATGCATGGTTATTTTAGAAATCAATAGGAAGTATATTATACTTTGATTAATACATACTGGATACCAGGACTAAGTACTAAATATGTTGACAAATATCTGGACCTGATTACTTTAAATGAAAAAGGGGAAATTATAGCAACAGGTGATTTTAACTGCCTATTATCAAGCAATGATACTTCAAAAAATGATAAAATAAAACTAACATCGCAAGCCAAGAAGTTAAATGACTTTACAAACCAGATGAACCTTAAGGATATACATGGTCTAAGAGAACATTATTCCTTATTCTATACTCACTATTCATATCAGTTTGGTACACAAACAACATTGATAAGGTCTTTGTATCAAATAATATATACTCAAAAATAAGTGACGTATCTATAATAACTTGTCCACTTTCAGACCATAATGCTATAAACTTTACATTAACTATGCATACAAATGATTTAAGATTTCTACAGAGAATTCCTGCTTACATAATTAAGTTAATAGACTTTAGGGAATGGATAATGAAAGAAATAGACATTGTTTATGGAAACAAATGATAATGGTGAAGTATCTGATCCTATACTATGGAACACCTTTAAAGTTTATATATATGGTAGAATAAAATCTTGGTACCTTAAAAAAAGGAGAGAGTGGGACAAAGAACTTTTAGACTTACAAAAAAAACATAGACAAGATAAAAATGGATGCAAAAACCAAATAACAAAGTAACACATAATGCAATTACTAAGTTAAATCAAAAATACTTAGAAGTTGTGAATCATAAGGTAGACATAAACATGGAAAATTTTAAATTACAATCTTATGCTGTAAATCCTAAATAGCTACATAAAATAGAGGTAAGATAAAAAAAACAATTAAAATCTTATTAATGAGATTAAATATAAAAGTGATGGTTCAAGTACATCTAACTTAATGGGCATATCAGAAGTGTTCAAAAACTACTATAAAGATATAAATAATAACATACCACTTTTGGAGACAGATAATGTAATAAATACTTTTATTCAAGAAAATATAACTACTAAGATATCAATGCAACAAAATGACATATTAAATAAACAAATAACACTAACAGAAGTGAAAAGGCAAATAAAAAATGTAAAAGATAATAAAGCTCCAGGACTGGATGGAATCATTCCTGAACTATGTAATATTTTTTTCTGACTATATAATAAAGAAAATGATGTGTGCCTTTACTATGGTTAAGCAAAAATGTATAACACCCCCTTTGTGGAATTATTCAATTATCTTCCCCATATTAAAACAAGGTAAGGACCTCAAATCTTGTGATTCATATAGGCCAATTTCATTAGTAAACACTGATTATAACATTTTCATGACAATATTAACTAATAGGATAAAGAAAATATTACCTAATCTAATACATAATGATCAGACAGGGTTCATTCTTCATAGAAAAGTGCAAGATAGCATTATTAAATTACTATCATTATTAAACATAGTATGTAAATACAAAAACAACTATTATCAGCCTAGACATAGAAAAGGCTTTTGATTCTATTAGTTGGTCTTGTCTATGAAGAATTCTGATTGGTTTTGAATTCTCCTCAGATTTTTTCAACTTATTAATGAAAATTTATAGTGGAGCACAAGCTTATGTGAAAATTGGATCATGTCTATCCTCACCACTAAAAATCCTCAAGGGAACTAGACAAGGTTGTCCTTTGTCACCATTATTGTTTGCTCTTTCAATGGAGCCTTTTGCTACATATATCAGAAACAAGCAAAATATAAAAGACTTTCAAGTTAATAAGGACTATTGGCCTAAGATACAATTATTTGCTGATGATATGTTGTTAATGTTATGTGATATTGATGGTTCTTTCCATGATGTTATAAATACCTTAAGCAAGTTTGAAAGAATTCCAATGCTTAAATTTAATCATAATAAATCCAAAACATTACTAATTAACAAAAAGATAAACAAAAATGTAAGAGAGGATAGCCTGTTTAATTGGGATAATGATGTATTAGAATATTTGGGTGTCAGTATAAAGACTACACATAAAGAGTCTGTTAAACTAAACTATAATAATCTAATAACCACTGTGATGACCATGTCCCAGCAATCAATAAGCCTCAATCCTCACCACTAACACCAGGGAGGGCGGCTCATATAAGAGGAAAGGATAACAAATACACACACTAAAGTACAATTTCCCTTAAGTGCACACAGAGATCACAGTCAGTCTGGGGCTGGTAGCTCCCTTGCTCTCCAGGTCTCCAATAAGACCCCCCACTGGCACAGCTATAGGGTCCAGATCTCAGCCTAGCTGGCAAGCTAACCTCCAGTACCCTCTCTGTCCCACCAGTGCTTTGTGTCCCTGCCCAGGTAGCTGACACACCACACACACACTTTGAGATAAGTATTTATACAACTTCACAGACACTCCTGTGAAAGGCTGACACAGATTCTCCAGCTGTGCCCCTTTATCCAGACTATACGGTAGTAATTTCTGCCACCACCAACTAATACTTATCAGCTACCAAAAGGCCCTTAAAAGGGTGTCCAATTATTACTGTGCAATATTATTATCCAATTGATAATGTGACTATTCAGTCTAAGGCTTATTAGAGTAGTTTATTACAATAAACTCTATAAATATGCAATGTACTCTAGAGCTTACTCTCTACACAAACCAGCCACAGGTAAAGGGTTTTAAAATATTTCATAATAAATAATTAAAACACAAGACAATTCTATTACACCACAGTGATATCTGAGAGTTCAGATATCACACAGAAACTTAAAACAATACAGCAGGAAAGTTCTGGTATAACAGAAAAACACTTGTCTAACTTTCTTCTAAGTTCCTAGCTATTACTACAAGAAAACATACTTCTAAGACACTACTAGATATCAAGATCAAAATGCTCTTAGTCCCTCACTGAACAATAGTTTTTTAAACTCCCAAATTACATCATTTTGACACTTAGATTTTCCCAGTATACACATTACATCATTTTGACACTTAGTCTGAAGTTCCCAGGCCAACAAACTGCATTATTTAGCAATCTAACACCTGCTCAAGAAACTACAACAATAAAAGACATTTCACATGTACACTCTAGCAATTATTCCTTAAGTTAAGAAAGAATGTGTTCAGCCAGCCGCTTTGGCACCACTATTTAGATAATTTTACTTCAAAAAACATTTGAAATGCTTGGCTTAGTTTTCCTTACAGCAGATGGCAATGTTGCTACAATCTTGAAGTTCACATTTTACAGTGTTTTCTTTCATTTAAGAACACAAGCCTGTATTTTACATTAATATATACAAATGATAGAATTATGTATCAAATTCTATTTGACTAGGCTGGCAGCCTTCACCCATCTTCCGCCAATCTTCACATCTCTTCTCCCCTGGAGAACTCAAGCTAGTTTTTCAAGTGACCCTTGATAAATGCCACTTTGTCATGAGAGCCCATCTGCATTGGCATTGCTACTCCCACTGCAGTCCTGCACTGACATATCATATGCTTGCAACCCTAGGCTCCATCTTAGCAATTTGGCATTTTGCTGGCTGGCTCTCTTTAACCATATTAGGGGGTTGTGATCTGTCATTACAGTGAATTTTCTTCCATACAGATAAGGCTGAAGTTCTACAGCTGCATAGCATTCCTCCCTGGGTTGGAGCCTATGACTGAGATAAACCACTGGGTGCTTTTCCCCCTCTTAATAAATCTGGCTAAGTACAGCCCCCACCCCATGGTTCGAAGCATCCACCAGCACAACAAATTATTTGCTGTAATCTAGACTGGCTAACACAGCGGGTCCTCCCAAAGCTTCTTTAAGCTTCTGAAATGCCTGCTCACATGCTGGGATCCACACTACCTTATCTGGCCTGTTCTTCCTTGTCAGGTATGTGAGGGGAGCAGCTATGGTGCTATAACTAGGGACAAACTTTCTGTAGTACCCTGCTGCCCCTAAGAATGCCCTCACCTGCTTTTTGGTAACAGGTGCAGGCCATGCCTGAATATCTTCCATTTTGGCAGGTTTTGGCCTTATCTCAGTAGGAGACCTCTGCCATACCCACCTGACATTTGCTTGGCTTCATGGTCAACTCTGCCTTCTGTAGTCTGCCTAGCACCTCCCTGACATGCTGAAGGTGCTCTGGCCATAGATGGCAATATCATCTAGGTAAGCAAGGGCAAATCCTCATGCTCCTGCTAGGATATTATCCACCAGCCTCTGGAAAGTCACTGGGACATTCTTCATCCCAAAGGGCATCTTTGTGAACTCGGCACCTGCCAGTAAAGATCAATGGTTGTAAGATACTTAGCCCCACCCAGCTGCTCTAGGGCCTCATCTGTCCTAGGCATGGGGTAAGCATCTGACTCTGTGTGACTATTTAATTTCCTATAATCCATACAGAATCTGGTGCTGCCATCCTTCTTTGGCACCAGCACCACTGGCAAGGCCCAGGGACTGTTGGACTCTTGAATCACCCCTAGTTCCAACATCTCCTTTACCTCCTCCCTCAGAGTCTGTCTGACACTCTTAGGCACCCTATAAGGGGCCTGCCTAATAGGCCCTTAGGGTCCTGTAGCCACCTGGTGCTGCACCAGGTGGGTGCTCCCTGGTTTCCCAGTAAACATGTCCCCAAATTCCTGCAACACTGCTCGGATTTCTTGAACCTGGGTAGGAGATAGCTGCTGGGACATTGCTACCCCTTCCACCGAGGTGTTGCCCCACGCCTCACTGAGGAGATCAGTCCCCAGATCTCCCTCAGACTCCTCCTGCAATCCACTGCAAATGCTCAGCACAAAGGCCTCCCTACCATGGTAAGGTTTCATCATGTTAACATGATACAATTTGTGCCCCTGCCATCTGCATATCACTTCCACCATGTAGTTAACATCACTTCTCTTTCTTACCACCCTGTAGGGTCCCTCCCAAGCTGCTTGCAGCTTGTTGTGTCTGACAGGAATGAGTACTATTACCTGCTGCCCCACAGCATACTCTCTAGCTCGAGCATTCCTGTCACACCACACCTTTTTCTGTTGTTGGGCTTCTGCAAGGTTCTCCTGGGCCAAGCCCATGAGTTCCCTGAGCCTTGTCCTGAGGTTTAGGAAGTATGCCACAACAGACTCCTTGTGAGACTCACACTCACCTTCCCACTCATCTCAAATTAAATTTAGAGGTCCCCTCACCCTATGCCCATACAGCAATTCAAAGGGTGAAAAACCTGTGGATTCCTGGAGAACATCTCTGTAAGCAAACAACAGGTGGGGCAAATATTTGTCCCACTCCCTCTTAAACTGATTTGCAAATGCCCGTAGCATGGACTTGATTGCAGACTTTAACCTCTCAACAAGACCATTAGTCCGGAGATGGTAGGGGGTGGTCTTCATGTGCTTCACCACAGGACTTCCACAGACAAGCCAGCAGGTCTGACATGAAATTGGCACCTCGGTCAGTCAGTATTTCTTTTTGGAAACCTACCCTGCTGAAAATCTCTAACAAAGCATTTGCCACTTTTGCTGCCTCAATGGAGGACAAAGCCACTGCCTCAGGGTATCATGTAGCAAAATCCACTACCACTAGGATACACTTTTTCCCTGTAGAATTTGGGGTACTCAGAGAACCCACAATATCCATAGCTACCCTCTGAAACGGCTCCTCAATCACAGGCAAAGGCATCAAAGGAGCTCTCACCTTGTCTCCTACCTTGCCTACCATTTGGCATTGCTCACAGGTCCTGCATTACCCTGTTACACCTCTAGAAATCCCAGGCCAATAGAAGTTCTGCATAATACACCTCTTTGTACATTTTATGCCCATATGACCTGCAAAGGGAATATCATGGGCTATGGCTGGAAGCGCCAGATGGTAGACTCTAGGCACTACCAACTGCTGTACTCTCTCACCTTCTAGCCCTCCCTCAGGGGTTCACTCTCTTTATAGTAACCCTTTGTCCCAGTATACAGATTCCCCCTTCCCTTGAGAATCAGGTGCCACCCTAGCTACCTGCCTCATGCCTTGCAATGTAGGATCTGAGAGCTGAGTCTGTCTCAACTCTCTCCTTGTAACCCTTGCCAGCTTCCCTTCCACAGGAAGTCTGGCATCCTCTGACAGTAGCGCCTCACTATCAGCCTGGGTAATATTACTCACCTCTACCTTTGCAATTACCCTGTCCAAGGGAACATCAGTACCCACAAGCAGCTGTGGCTCACCTTCAGTCTCACTGCTACAGCATAGCTCACTCCCTGAAGTAATCACTTCACCAGTCCTGGCTGCAAATATGCGGTCTGTCTGGGTCTCCCCCAGGCTACCAGACCCACATACTTGTCTCCTAGCCCTACTGTGTGTAACTGCATAAGTACATAGTACTGCCTCATCCACATCCTTCCCTCTCAGGACATCTGCAGGATGGTAGTTCCATACCCCTGTTGTCTCAAGACAACCCACTGTTGGCATTTTGTCTTTCCCACTTACTGGCTCCCTCACCTTTGGTTCCCCACCTTGCCTCCATGGACATCTGTATGCCACATGGCCCCACTGGTCGCATTCAAAATATTTAACCCTAGCTCCTGGATATGTACCTGGACTAGTGGCTTCCCCTGCTACTGGAAGATTCTGTTGGGGCAATCTGTGCTGCCCACTCTGGGTTCCTTTAGACCCATGAGCAGGGTCCCCTTCCTGTGCAGGGCTGCCCTGCTGGCCAAGTATATGTCTCCCTTCTTCCCCAACTCATCTGAAGTAGCACATTGTCTATCAGCTAACCAGATACTCATGTCCTCAGGCAAAGTGTTAAGGGCTTGTTCCCCTAATCAAAAGGTCTGTCAGCCCTTCAAAAGTGGTGACCTGACATCAATGCACCCAGCTATGAAAATAAGTGCTCAGTTCAGCAACATATTCACATACATTTTCATCTGCCTTGCGTCTATGCTCACGAAACTTTTTCCTATACATTTCAGGTGTTAGCTTTAAACATTCTAACAGACTTTTTTTACAGCAGCATAATCAAAACAGACAGAGTCAGGCATTTGTGATATACAATTTACAGCTTTCCCATGGAGTAAGGGGGTCAGGAACCATACCCACAGCCTTTGGTCAACACTATACTGTTTGTATACCCTTTCAAACATGTGAATGAAACTATCAAAATTATCCCCCTCTTTAAATTGCATTAGAAATTTACTGACCTGTTGTGCTTCTGGGGTCCAGTTACTCCCTTCTTCATTACCTCCATGACTTTGGTGAAGAGTCAGCATTTCCCTCTTATGCCTCCTCTGATGCTTCTTTTCTTCGGCTTCTATCTCCAGATGCCTGGCCTCCAACTCAAGTCTCTTTAGCTCCAGCTGGATTTTTAAGTCCCCTGCAGAAAGTTTGAGCTGTCCATTCTCCGAGGATATGGTATTTCCACTGCCAGTCTGATCATCCTCCTGGATACTGTTTTCTGATGCAACTGTAACCAAGGCTGCAATCAGGTCTGCCTTAGTCAGGTTTCCATGCATCAGTCCCCTAGCCTGGCACATCTCCACCAGCTGGCTCCTTGTCAGCTTTCCATACTCCTGTGCTGACATGCTGCCTGCTCACCTTGACTAACTAAGCTAACAAAAGAAATAAAACAATTGTGATCTGAACTCTGAGTATACACTGTGTGGTGGATTTAGAGTACAAAACACCTTCAGAGATCACTGTACATAAGCTACAGGATTCAATCTACCCACACCACTGCAAACCACAATGAGGATATCTTATCCCAACCACTGTGAACCACAAATGTGAGGATATCGTATCCCAACCACTGCACCAGAAATGTGATGACCATGCCCTGGCCCAGCAATCAAGGAGCCTCAATCCTCACCACTAACACCAGGGAGCGTGTCTCATATACGAGGAAAGGATAACAAATACACACAGTAAAGTACAATTTCTCTTAAGTGCACACAGAGACCAGTCAGTCTGGGGCTGGTTGCTCTGTTGCTCTCCAGGTCCACAGTAAGACTCCCCACTGGCACAGCTATAGGGCCTTCAACTTCACAGACACTCCTGGGAAAGGCTGACACAGATTCTCCAGCTGTGCCCGTTTACCTAGACTATATGGCAGTCATTTTTGCCACCACCAGCTAATACTTATCAGCTACCAAAAGGCCCTTAAAAGGGTGTCAAATTATTACTGTGCAGTATTATTATCCAATTGGTAATGTGACTATTCAGTCTAAGGCTTATTAGAGTGGCTTATTACAATAAACTCTATAAATATGAACTGTACTCTAGAGCTTACCATCTCTACACAAACCAGCAACAGGTAAAGGGTTTTAAAATATTTTACAATAAATAATTAAAACACAAGACAATTCTACTACACCACAGTGATATCTAAGAGTTCAGAGATCACACAGAAACTTAAAACAATACAGTAGGAAAGATCTGATATAACAGAAAAACACTTGTCTAACTTTCTTCTAAGTTCCTAGCTATTACTACAAGAAAACATACTTCTAAGACACTACTTACATAAGACAACAGGCAGAGTGCTGATAAGTTAGATGTCAAGATCAAAATGCTCTCAGTCCCTCACTGAACAATATTTTATTTTTAAACTCACTAACAAACTTCTTTGCTAGGCCCTCCCAGATTACACATTACATCATTTTGCCACTTAGTCTGGAGTTCCCAGACCAAAAAACTGCATTATTTAGCAATCTAACACCTGCTCAGGAAACTACAACAATAAAAGACATTTCACATGTACACTCTAGCAATTATTCCTTAAGTTAAGATAATAGAAAGAATGTGTTCAGCCAGCCGCTTTGGCACCACTATTTAGATAATTTTACTTCAAAGAACATTTGAAATGCTTGGCTTAGTTTTCCTTGCAGCAGATGGCAATGTTGCTACAATCTTGAAGTTCGCATTTTACAGTGTTCTTTCATTTAAGAACACAAGCCTGTATTTTACATTTATATATACAAATGATAGAATTATGTATCAAATTCTATTTGACTAGGCTGGCAGCCTTTGCCCATCTTCCCCCAATCTTCACAACTATCATTAATGAACTAATCAAAAGATGGAATAAAATATTCTTCAAAATGGAGGATAGGATCTCTTTAATTAATTAATTAAAATGATAATTTTACCTAAACGTTTTGTTTTATATACAGTCATTGATAATACCCCCTCCCAAAAAAGTATTTAAAAAAATTAGATTCCATGCTACTTAAATTTTTATGGTTCTCCTTAAAACCTAAGACTGTATATAAATGGCACATTAGAGCTTGGAACAGTAATGGGATAGCATTCCCTAGCTTAGATCTTTATTCCAAATCAGTTATAATTAATGTAATATTACATTGGATCTCACCTACTTATATATCTGGGTGGAAAATAATACATGAGATTCATATAACTCATGTCAGAACTCAGAAAATCAACCTAAGGAACAATATGAAATAAGTAGAGTTCATTGGTTTTTATGTAAATTTAGTTTATTTAATAAGCAGTTTGATAATTTTTCTTATGGCATTAATCAAATATTTAATAACTTTAAAAATATAATTGTTTGTATTTACAGCATTAAACAATTCCTATTTCTTATATTCCCTATAGCATACTCCCCTGATTGCCTAGGTTCTTTCAACATCAATGCAATGCAAAAATTAAAGGAAAATAACTTGATATTCAGGCATCAGTTTATTGAAAATAAGAGTATTAAACCACTAAACTCTCTTCTATGTAGTTTTGATAATAGTCAAAACGGTTGTTTATACACTCATTATGGCAGTTTATAAAAAACAAAATGAGAGTATCGATCAACCTAGAGACTGACTTTATGCCTAGTGTGATCCAGCTTTTTATTAGGTGTCTTGAAAAGACAGATGATCAAAAATTAATTATCTCACCTATCTATAAGATACTAAGAGAAGACACTCTAAAATTTGACTCAGATTTTAGGAATTACTATGTAAAGATTAATGGAGAACAAATATCTGATGAATCCAAAAAGGTGTTATTGAAATCTGCAAATGGTACATCTTCTTCATTATATCAGAGATTGAATACATGGAAATTTATGAATAAGAGTTTTTATACTCCACATAAAATAAATCTTATACTCAAAAACAGTGAAAGTAAATGTTGGAAATGTGATGAATTACTCGAGGCCAAATGTAGAAATGTTGTTCAATACTGGAAAGACTTCAGATATTTTGTAAAGGTTTTATGGTCTGATAACTGTCATATTTCTAACTCTCTAATCTTAGTCAATGTTCCTATACCTAGTGTAATACCTAAATCTCAGATTCAGTTAGTTTGGTCAATTCTCGCAATTGCCAGAAAAGTTATTACTTTGAACTGGAAAAGTAAACAAGATTTGATGTTTAAAGAATTTATTAATTTAACAAAAGTTGTTTGTAAAAAAGAAATACAAACCATTGGTTATAGAACTCATAACATTACTCATAAAAAATAGCATGGCAAAAAATTGGAAAACCTTTTGAACAAATACTGATAACTTCTCATGGATAAAATGATTGTTTATCATGGATGAATGTAAATATTGTAAATAGTTTTGTTATTGTTTTATTGTATTTGTTATATGCACATTTGCATATGTTTATAATGAAAACAAAAAAAAATGTTTTTGGATAAAAAAAAAGAATAAATAAATTTAGTTTTAGCAGCTAAATCTTTATCATCTGCATATGTCAAAACTACTGAAATCAGCTAGAATATTTCATTTTATAAGCTACTTCCATCCCTATTGTATTCATTACCACTGCAAACATGATTCTACTTAAGGGACATCCTTGTCTTATACCATACTTGATGGATATTTCTTTACTCAGCCACATATTCACTAACACCTTCACTCTATTATTCAGATATGCTGATATACAGACTCTACTAATTCTATTATGTACACTGTGCTTCTCCATAACATACCACAAAGCATCATGCCCTGCTGCATCAAATGCCTTGCTAACATCACCTACCATAAGTTTTAAATCCTCTCTTTTATAATATAATCCACCATTTCTCTCACAACCAATAACAATTATTGACATCCCTTCCGTTTTATACCATACATACTTTCTTCCATAATATCCCTTATCCTTCCTTCCATTCTCCTCTTTATTAGTCTCATAAAATTATAATTTATTTGTTTATTATTTATTGACATTTGTTTACCAGGAAAGTCCACTGGCCCAGAAAAGCCCATTTTCAGTGGAGGCCCGGGGAGAAAAGTTCAAAGGTTCCAATAACACTAACATGACCTTTCAAAAAGTTTCAAACATTTTAAAGAAAATAAAAAGTTTCAAACAAGTTGAAGAAAACTAAACTCAAAAAGTTTTATAAAGAAGTCAACAGCTCCACATTACAAGAACACTTACATGTGGTTTTAAAATATGCTACAGTCAAATACAAAAGAATGTTGCATAACGAAATCATCAATAATTTGTATGATGTAAATAAACTAGGTAATTCCTAATCCTGAAAGGAGGAATGAATGAGATAAAAGGTAGATATATTACAAAAGATCTCATCAAGACATTAAAAGCAGAGAGGATGATTTGGGTATTGAAGGGTTTATTAAGGGTTATCAAAAAGAAAAACAGTAATTGCTAATATCACCTACCATAATCTCTGTCCTTTAGTGTGACAAGTCTCTAATTTTCTTATTTCTTTCTTTTTATCTTTTTTCCATATAAATTTTAACAGTCCCCTGCATAACTCTTCATAAACAAACCCTTCTATCAACTATTCATTCAGTACATTTCTAAAACACTCTCTTTGCCAATCCATTAAGTTCCTGTACATTCCATACCCTATACCATCTGGGCCTGATACTGAGTCAACATTTACTTTTTTAATACTTCACCCAATTTACTAATAGTCACTTTGTTCTCAAATTCTGCATTGACTTATATATTTTTTTTACTTTCTATTCTCTCTTATTTACCTTCTTTTTACATGCTGTACTAAAATACATTTTTCATTTCCCTCATTATATTAATATTCTCCTTTACTATTTTACCAAATTATGTAGATACCTGTTCCCTTCTCCTTTTTAAATAATATAACTGCCCAAATAATAATGCCTTAATTTTTTCTCAATTTCTTTTATATATTACTTTTTCTATGTTATAATACTATCTTGTATTATTCTCTAAATTCTCTAATACATTTCTATACATTTTCCCTTACGTCACTTTCTCATTCCTTCTTACATCATCCTGCCATTGAAAAAGTATATTTTGTACATATTTTTTCTAAATTAAATCCACCATTCAGACCATTTTATAGAAGTCCTTCATGATTATATGATCCTTCCATAACTGCAATTCTTTCCACTCTCCAATTCCATCCCAAAATTCTCTTTTATTCTTTTAATTCCCTTTCCTGTTTGATATACTCCCTTTCTTCCATCAGCTCCATCCATATTGCTAAATTAAGTGAAAAACCCATTCCAACTGTATCATCATATGCTGCCCCCAAGACTTCTGATAATGCAAAATAATTAATTTCAGATCCAATTGCACCAATTTCTTTAAGTTCATTGACTTTTGTTCCAGACAGCTAATTTACCACATGTTAGCACTTCCTGTATTTTTACATCTTTCCCTGTCTTTTTACATTGCTCCATTAAATCACAATAAAAGTCTCCTGTAATTATAACTTTCATGATAATCACCACAGTCTAATATTTGACAAATCATATTGTCTCTTACCTTGCTAGTTATAAAGGCATATAATGTTATAATTCTATAAACATGTTCTTTCCACCTCATCTCCACAACAGTTAACATTTCCATCCTTCCCAACATTGCATCTATTATTTTCACTGCTTTCACATAACACAGACATTTTAGAACAACATTCACTTCCTAAATTCCATATTATATTTCCACCCCACAATTTGTCTGTGTTCAGTCTTTGTTCACTTGTCAGGAATTTGACATCCTCTAATAGAATAACATACATATCACACTTAGCTCATCATTCCAGTATCCCTGTCCTTCTTACTGTGTTAATAATACTGTTTACATTTATTGAAAATACTTTAAAATTGTTGATTTTCCTTTTTGTTTAGGAGAAATATTTTCACCTTTTCACTTTTTTTTTTATTTTTACTTGTTTAATATTTAATATAATTAATATTTTCCTGGGTTAATGTTTAAATAATCCTTGATCCCTAGAATCAGATTTTATACTGGCGAGAACTTCAAAAATTATTAGTATCATTTCCTTCTCCAGACCTCTCTTTCTACATGCACTCTCTCTCTCTCTCTCCTCATTTTCTACTCCATATTATTATTCTTCCTCTACAGTTTTTTTCACCTAGTTTACCCTCTCCCCCAGCCTTTTGCTGTCCTTTCTCACTTATGTTTTCTTCCCTTTCCTCTTATTTTTCTTTACTTACAGTTTGTTCTTGACAATCCAGTCAAAAGTACCACCTGCATTCAGGCACACGGCTTATTGCTGTATATCCTTTCTCCCCACATTGGTTACATTGTAGCTTGTCAGAATCATTAATTAAATGAGAAAAGGCCCCACACAAGAAATATAATTTAGGCTGTCCAGCATACCTTAATATCCTTCTATAACCAGCCACAAAAATAACATTTGGCAAGTGTTTCACCGTGTTTTTTTTTAATATTGTCTTCATCCAAACTGCAACATAATTTTTTTTATCATTTAGGTTACTACCAGAAACCAAATAATTGTTCCATGGATAAATGTCCTTCTTTTTGTTACACAGTTCCTGAAATATCATCATCAGTTCATTACTTTTAAATGTTAAGTCACAAAAAGTCTCTGTCTCAATATGTATAAAAGGCCGAATTTGTTGAGCTTTAAAGGTTTACTATCATTATTTTGACACACACTCGGTCGACTGCACTATGTTTAAAACGGGAAGTCGAACACAGCAATATCAAACTTTAAAAGCAAGCCTAGGAATGGGTTTTAACATGGGTTGAGATAGGGGTTCACTGCTATTGCTGAACTACAAACCTCGCCCCTATCTCGACCCATGTTAAAACCCATTCCTAGGCTTGCTTTTAAAGTTCGATATTGCTGTGTTCGACTTTTCATTGTCAAACATAGTGCAGTAGACCAAGTGTGAATCGAAATAATGATAGTAAACCACTTTAAAACTCAGAACAGTTACCAAATTGTCCCATACATAATGTTTATTACAGTGTCATGTTTTTATTCTTATTCTCACAGTTGATCTTCTCTTCTTTTTAAAAACAGTTTTACTTACAATTTACTGCTTCTCTCCTTTTTGCCTGCAGTTCCTGCTGCTTATGTTTTAGTTACTGCATTATCTGCTGCCACATAATCAAACTCCTTCTCAGATTGTTGCTACTTTCCTCTTTTACTTTCTGTCACTGCTGCATAAGTTTTAACTGCTGAATTCTCTACTGCCGCATCACCTGGTTCTTTGTCCACATTACCATCATTAGTACTTCCAAAAAGGTTATCTGCCATCTCACCCATGAAACAACAGAACTGTAACCTGGATCATCCTGCTCAATTATTTTTAAAGGCGCATCATCTGTAAGCCCTACTGATGCCAATTCTGTTATCTCTGCACCACTTCAACAAGCTCACTTACTTCCTTCTCCATGGAGACTACTAAATGCTGCTTATTTATAACATTCACCACAAAGAAGCTTTTATTTACATTTTGAAGTTCTATACTGAACAAATTTTCTCCATATTCTCACTATCCACCTCCAAACTCTCCATAGATTTTCTCTCCTCCTCCGTGCTTCTGCTTCCCTTAGGCCTCTTCCTTGCTGCTGTAGGAGCCATCCAATGCCATCTAGCAGCTCAAAAGAGTAGGGGTCCTTTTTTGAAATTCACAATATACAATATATATTTTATATACAAATTTTACAGCTCATTTACAGTCATTTACAATTGACTTACATATTTCCATTGCTTTAAACTATCAATTCCCCCACTCTTTTTTCCATAACCAAAATCTTATTTTCTTCAAAATTTCTAACAGTACCCATTTTCCCTTAAATTTTATCTCATTCAATCTTTCACTCCAGACAATCTGCATAATACAAAACAATTTTTCATCTAATCTAGTTACATCATTTTGTTGCATATTTCCATAGTATCCATATTCTATCATGTCCACATTTGTGCATTTAGCACTTTTCAATCCTTTAAAACATTCTTTACCACATATTTCTTCCCACAATTGATTTACTCTTTTACATTTCAAAAAACATTCAGAAGTCTCTAATTCCTCACAAGACATACAGACTCTATCTTTTATTTTTATATGACATATTTGCCTCTACTGGAAGCTTATTTATAGACATTTTCCACAATGAATCCATGCATTCCACCTATTTTTCACATTGTTTCCTTCTTGCTTTTACAACTGTTACTTTTTTTCTCCCAAATGTTTCCAAGGGTAAATATAATAAAAAATGTCCATTATGTTTTCATACCATTCTTTCCTATTCTTTTCTATATTAATTAAGTCAATCTTCCATAATAATATTTTCTCTTGATATATTTTCATTTCCTTACAAGCAATTCCTTTACTTTTTTAACATTTAAGCTTTTCCCATATTGCTTTATATTTTTCTTCTACTATCTTTATTAAAAAAAATTCCATTTTCCTTTATTCCTGTTAATATTTTGTAAAAATTCAAAGAAGCTATATACACAATTCAGTTTATCAAACCCAAACCTCCTTCCTTTTTTGTAAAATAAGGGAATCCTGTCTTAACAGGCTTTAATCTAGATCACCATATAAATGTATACAGCACATTCAATAATTATTTTTCATATTTCATTGGTATCAGAAATACACTAGCTAAATGTGCCATCTTACCTAATATTACCAACTTAATTAAACATGCTTTTTTTCTTATACATAAGTTTAAATGTTCGCCAAAATATACAGATATTCCTTTGCTTATATATCATGTCCTTCCATTGTGTCACTCCCTGTTGCTCATTACCAAATTTTATTCCCAAATTTTCTATTTCTTCTTTGTTAAACTGAATATCTTGTATTTTTTCCTGAGAAACCCAGTCCTTTACTCTTCTCCATAGTAATACTCAAACCTAATACTCCTAATTCTTTGTCAAGTGCTTTAATAGCTACGCTCGTCCATTCTTTATTTTTCACAACTACTACTAGATTGTCTGCATAATAAGAAAACATTACTGGAATCTGAATTCTCTCTGATGTGCAATATTTAGCTTCTTCCAGTACTAAACTTATCTTATTAATGACCACATTCATAATTAATGCAAATAGAATACTACTTGCTGGACATCCTTGTTTAATACCACTTTTTATTTCTATTGTCTCATGTAACCAGCCATTAGCCATTAGTGTCTCTTTATTTTTGTTATATACTGATTTCAAAATGTTAATTATAATTATTTTGCTACTTATATTACATTCTTTCAGAATTTCCCATAATGTTTCATGTGGCTTATCAAATGCTTTACTTACATCCCCTACTAATATTTTCAATTATGTTTTCCTATTTATTACATCATCTACCAATTCTCTTATTATTATCATTAAAAGTTCTTAACTTCCTTTTTCTTTTCTTCCAAAAATTGCTTCATTCAGTAACTTGTTAGCCTTACTTACTATTCTTTTTTCTACAATCTTCATAAAAATCTTATAATCAACATTATTTAGCACTAGTGGTCTGCATTTTTATGTCTGTTCTTTTTCCCTTTTTCCATATAAATTTCATAGAACCCATACATCTTTTTCATCATTTACCCCTTTTTCTAACTATTCATTCAACACCTCTAAAAACTTCTCATGTTGCCATTCTTGTATATCCTTATATATAAGATATTCAAGTTCATCTAATCCTGTTGCTGCTTCTACACTTACTGTGTTCAACACATATTTTAATTCTATCATTGTAATCTTTTCTTCCAGTCTATCTTCTTCAGTTATTCTTTTAAGTTCCATGTATGCTTCCTTATAGATTCACATAAGGAAAACATTTTCAAAATATGTCTTTTTGTTGTCTGAATTGTGAATTTTTGATTGTTAAGTATACTTCCTTTGTTGTTCATTCATTTGTTTATTATTCTTATCTTTTCTTTAACCATTTTGCTTAAGTATGTTACTACTTCTTTTCTTCCTTGTAAAAATTTCTTTGTTTGAATAACATATTTTTAATTTTTTTGTTGTTCATTTCATATAGCTTTCTTTCTTTTTCTATAAATTCTTCTTTATTATCTGTTATGTTTTTAAAGGTTTGGTTACTGATTTCTTTATATTTGCAACTATCTTGTATTCCTTTTGTCCTTTGTCATCCCAATACATCTTTACTATATTTTTTCTTTTAGACTAATCCACCAAGTTGTCCAATCTTTATAAAATCTTCTCATGTTTATGTGATCTAACCACAGCTGATGTATCATTTTCTTTGCATATCCATTTAAATCCGATTCATTCATTCTTTTTATACCTCTACCTATTTTATGTAGCCTTCTTTTCTTGAATCTCTTTTCAAACTGCTACATGATCTGAAAAACCTATAATTTTAACTCCTTGGTGTAATATCCTTAGCTTCTCTGACACTATAAAGTAATCAGTTTCAGTTCTCAAATTGCTCCTTTTGTATGTTCAATGTTTGTTTTTCCATAAGTATATTTTACTGTTTTTGAACATCTCTGAAATTACCTTTATATCGCCCTCTTATTTCTCCTATGTCTTAAATCACAATTAAAGTATTCCACTGCTATTACATGCATATTCACACTAATGTAACAAGTATTTTCCTAAACATAATATATCTCTGTTTCTGTAAAGTGTATGCATAAAGTGTAATCACTTTGCATATTTGTTTTTTCCATCTTATGTCTAATATTAATATTCTTCCTAATACTACTAAAATGTATCCAGAATTTCTATACATTCTTTACATAAAAATTGCTGTGCTTGCGCATTTTTCTTCTCCTATGTTCCATATAATATTGTCTTCCCATAACCCATTTATTTGTATTCTTTCTTCCTCTGTTGTTACTTTTATGTCTATTAATATTATGATATCCATATATAACAATCTATACCATTTCAACACTCCTAACCCTCATTGTTACTATTCACATTTATGGCTGGGATTCTCACTCTGTAGAAAAGTTTTTATTGTTTTTATCCTTTTCTTTGTTTCCTCCTATTCCCTATATTTTTTTTAAATGTGGGCTTTCTTTCACTTTCTTCCTAGTAGAATTTCTAGTACTTTTAACTCTTATCCATTTATCTTCCCATCCGTCACTTGAATTACTTAATTATTCTTCTAACTCTCATTCTTTTTCTTCCTTCCCCCCTCATATATTATTTTATTCCCATATTTACCTCATTTCTACTTTCTTTTTGTGTCTCTTCTAGATTATCTACTAAAATAATATCTCTTTCTTAGTCTACATTTACTTTCTGTGTATAATTCTTTTTAACATTACAGTCCATGCATGAATGTCCTATTTTTTCACACTTTATACATTTGTGTTCACATTTTTTTTTTGCTTCATGACCAACTTTACCTCAAATGAAGCATTTCTTCTTCTCACAGTTATTAATTAAATGGTCATTTTTACCACACAAAAAAATCTTTGGTTGACCCCAGTATTTTACCAATCCTTATTCCCCTCCACATTAATTATACTGGGCAAATGTATTATTTTGTCATCTTGCATTTTCAGTACAACACAACATTCCCAACCCCCAGTCCATAAACCTCTATTATCATAAATATGGGTAATGTCCTTTGCATCCTTACACACAATTTCTAAGTAATCTTTTACATTTTCATTTTCAGCTTCATTAATAAATTGCATAAATACTCTTTTTAGCTTCTCTGTTAAATGCTTGCACAACATATAATTTCCGGGGATTTTCATTCTTTCTTTTTTAATATTGTTAGAATAATTTTTCCATATACTGCGCTTCCTCGAAAAAAAATGTCACAAAAAGTATCTTTATTAATCCAAATAAATGTTCTTACTTCTCTGGATTCAATAGCCAGTGGTGAAATGATGCTTTCCCATACTTCATACCTGTCCAGTTCCTTTCTGTTTTGCTACCAATTCTTACTTGATGCTCTCTTCTTACTTCTGGTTTCTTCTCTGTTCTCCTTTCACCTTCACTTACTGTTTGCGCATACAATTTCTCTTCAGCCTTCCTTATTTCCTGAACTTCTTCTTCTTGTATTCTGTCCATTATTTTACCCCACAACACTGCCTTTTTACTCTCTGGTTCATTCTGCTCAATCAGTTCTTTCAAATAAACATTCCCGCAACCCCCCCCCCCTTCACTGGAGTATTGTAGCAACACATTCATGTGATGTAGCATCTATTGCAAATAAATTTTGTTGAAATAACTCCTCCAAATCCATAATAATTACTTCAACTGCTTCTTTTTTGCCTTTTAGCCAACTCTCCTTCTCTTTCATTTCTCCCTTCTCCATTCACTTCACTCCGCTTACCCTCTGACTCATTATTTAAGCTATTCAACCCCTCTGCTGTTCAATTAACAGTTTCATTCATCTCCAAAATCTGAAAAAAAAACATTTTCTTCCTCCTTCATTTATGATTTTCAGCTTCCTGCTTCTCCAAGCTGCCTTCGCACCCAGGCCAGAAGTCAGAAACAGTAACAGTGGATTAAGTCCACATATGGAAAGAATAGGGGAAGTTCCCTGATGCCCTGGCCAAATTTCCCCTTGTTGTTTAAATACCACCTCTGGTCTCCTCTGAAAAGAGATCACTAGTCTAATGGGAATAACCTGGTCAACAAAGAATAAATAAATAAAATAAATAAAATTTACGTGGGAGGTGCGGGGGATCTTTCCCCTGTGTGGAGGATGTGTAGGGGTTTGTCTGTCTAAGAAAAAAATGTAAACCATTTGCCTATGCAAGTTTTCATGCCATCCTGTATTGATGCAGCTGTGCCTCCTTCTGCTGCAGTACCATATAATGATAAAGCAGGGCACGTGCCCTGTCAGTGTGAGATGGGCTGAGGTACCACATCTATTGCACTGCGCCAGCAAACAGAAAGTCCTACATTTTTTTTATATCTCTCATTGTTTTTCTCTTAATTGTTGGCAGTATTTGGCTTAACTCTAACCCCTGCCAAGGAAAAAGGATAATGTTTCTTGAATGACAAACTCTTGTAATGGGCAACAGTGCTAAACTAATTTGCAATGACATGGAACAGCACAGCTGCCTGAACCTGATAGTCTGAACTTCTTAGAAAAACACTGCATAACTCCTGATACTGCCTGATCTGTAGAACTACTTAATTTTCCTACAGATTATTTTGTCAAGCCTAGAGACTATGTTATATACTGCAACAGTCCTATGCATATAGTGTAGTAGTCATCTGCAGCCTATAGCCCATGCCTACCTCAGATGGATACGCTCTGAAATTGATTAATAATGCTTTGAATGTTGCTCCTCGTGGGAATGCAAGTGATGCTGTGCCAGTAGAGTGCATCAAGAAACAACACAACTTTACTTGCTTATTATTATTTTTTTTTGTTAGTGTCTCCAATAAAGGAAATGCAGACTATATGTATGTTTTGCAGTACATCACAGCTCATGCTGATTGCATTCAGAGGGGAACCTCTATGCTCCATTGTTTGGGGTGTAAAGGATTGTTCATCTCTGACAAACTTAAGATGCCGCATTTGCTTGTGGAGTATGATGTCTACCAACCTCCTAAGTGAGCTTTACCTGTGCAAGCATCCCTCTGTAAATGGATGAAAATTTAATTATACCAGACTTGCCCATGCTGGATACCTACAGGTGCAAATAATACCATAGGGCTTAGGGTTTGGCAGGTTGTCACCAGAATTATCTGTGTCTGTTTACCAGCCAGTGCTGTTAGCACTTATTTATTCTTCATCATTCACAAATCTGCTCATCATAGCCAGTACATGTGACCATCTTCTTATAAACTGTATCTATCAAACCAAACTGCTGCCATTGTCCAGAATTATTCTCCATTAGGAATTGGAGTTCTGTGTCCAAGGACACTATAAGTTGACACTGGGATTACAGACTGGGCTCATGATATGTCGTTATCCATAGTGCATAGTATGGCAGTAGAGTTATACTGGAGGGGGGGATAACACCTGTAGGGCTTTTAGAGAAAGAATAAAGGAACACATATTGGATATCCAACATAAAAAACCTTCAAATGCCTTGGCAAGGCATATTATAACGCATAATGATCATCATTTTAAGTTTTGTATTATACAACAACTAGAAAAAGATCCACAAGGTAGAGTCACTGAATTTCATTTAGATGTTTGTGAAATTAAATGGCAATTTAAACTAAATGCACACTCACATCCAGGGTTAAATGAGTTTGTGTCAATCAAGCCATTCTTGAGATTAAGGCATATTTTGGGATAAACACACCTATAAGGATAATACAAATAAAATCAATCAATATACTATATGGTATATTATTAAATTAAACATTTTTTAATATTTGTACATTATTAGTACCATAACTACAATACAAATACATTTTAATTTTAACAAATATATTTATTTAAGTATTTAATGTATTTGACATGTTATGTATATACATAGTTAATTATAATAAGTTATTTGATTATACACAACACAAGTTAGTTACTATTTTATGTGGGGTAGTTTTTTGTGATACTTATGTGTTTTTAACAAAGTATTTTTTAACTATGATTATTTTTAACAATACATTAATTGTCAATTTATTTGAAGTAATAATTGTTGTAATTAGTGAGTCATTATTGATTGTGGTTATATACTGGTTCAACACACTCTGAAGAAGTCATTTGACGAAACCTAGGTCAGTTGTGGAGAACCAGTTTTCTCATTTTTGTCTTTCCAGTTGGTGAAGCTTGTGCAATAAAGTACTGTGGTGGTTGAGCTTCAGACTCCGTGGATTTTCTTAATATTCTTAGCTTCTCTGACACTATAAAGTAATCAGTTTCAGTTCTCAAATTGCTCCTTTTGTATGTTCAATGTTTGTTTTTCCATAAGTATATTTTACTGTTTTTGAACATCTCTGAAATTACCTTTATATCGCCCTCTTATTTCTCCTATGTCTTAAATCACAATTAAAGTATTCCACTGCTATTACATGCATATTCACACTAATGTAACAAGTATTTTCCTAAACATAATATATCTCTGTTTCTGTAAAGTGTATGCATAAAGTGTAATCACTTTGCATATTTGGTTTTTCCATCTTATGTCTAATATTAATATTCTTCCTAATACTACTAAAATGTATCCAGAATTTCTATACATTCTTTACATAAAAATTGCTGTGCTTGCGCATTTTTCTTCTCCTATGTTCCATATAATATTGTCTTCCCATAACTCATTTATTTGTATTCTTTCTTCCTCTGTTGTTACTTTTATGTCTATTAATATTATGATATCCATATATAACAATCTATACCATTTCAACACTCCTAACCCTCATTGTTACTATTCACATTTATGGCTGGGATTCTCACTTTGTAGAAAAGTTTTTATTGTTTTTATCCTTTTTTTTGTTTCCTCCTATTCCCTATATTTTTTTAAATGTGGGCTTTCTTTCACTTTCTTCCTAGTAGAATTTCTAGTACTTTTAACTCTTATCCATTTATCTTCCCATCCGTCACTTGAATTACTTAATTATTCTTCTAACTCTCATTCTTTTTCTTCCTTCCCCCCTCATATATTATTTTATTCCCATATTTACCTCATTTTTACTTTCTTTTTGTGTCTCTTCTAGATTATCTACTAAAATAATATCTCTTTCTTAGTCTACATTTACTTTCTGTGTATAATTCTTTTTAACATTACAGTCCATGCATGAATGTCCTATTTTTTCACACTTTATACATTTGTGTTCACATTTTTTTTTGCTTCATGACCAACTTTACCTCAAATGAAGCATTTCTTCTTCTCACAGTTATTAATTAAATGGTCATTTTTACCACACAAAAAAATCTTTGGTTGACCCCAGTATTTTACCAATCCTTATTCCCCTCCACATTAATTATACTGGGCAAATGTATTATTTTGTCATCTTGCATTTTCAGTGCAACACAACATTCCCATCCCCCAGTCCATAAACCTCTATTATCATAAATATGGGTAATGTCCTTTGCATCCTTACACACAATTTCTAAGTAATCTTTTACATTTTCATTTTCAGCTTCATTAATAAATTGCATAAATACTCTTTTTAGCTTCTCTGTTAAATGCTTGCACAACATATAATTTCCAGGGATTTTCATTCTTTCTTTTTTAATATTGTTAGAATAATTTTTCCATATACTGCGCTTCCTCGAAAAAAATGTCACAAAAGTATCTTTATTAATCCAAATAAATGTTCTTACTTCTCTGGATTCAATAGCCAGTGGTGAAATGATGCTTTCCCATACTTCATACCTGTCCAGTTCCTTTCTGTTTTGCTACCAATTCTTACTTGATGCTCTCTTCTTACTTCTGGTTTCTTCTCTGTTCTCCTTTCACCTTCACTTACTGTTTGCGCATACAATTTCTCTTCAGCCTTCCTTATTTCCTGAACTTCTTCTTCTTGTATTCTGTCCATTATTTTACCCCACAACACTGCCTTTTTACTCTCTGGTTCATTCTACTCAATCAGTTCTTTCAAATAAACATTCCCGCAACCCCCCCCCCCTTCACTGGAGTATTGTAGCAACACATTCATGTGATGTAGCATCTATTGCAAATAAATTTTGTTGAAATAACTCCTCCAAATCCATAATAATTACTTCAACTGCTTCTTTTTTACCTTTTAACCAACTCTCCTTCTCTTTCATTTCTCCCTTCTCCATTCACTTCACTCCGCTTACCCTCTGACTCATTATTTAAGCTATTCAACCCCTCTGCTGTTCAATTAACAGTTTCATTCATCTCCAAAATCTGAAAAAAAAACACTTTCTTCCTCCTTCATTTATGATTTTCAGCTTCCTGCTTCTCCGAGCTGCCTTCGCACCCAGGCCAGAAGTCAGAAACAGTAACAGTGGATTAAGTCCACATATGGAAAGAATAGGGGAAGTTCCCTGATGCCCTGGCCAAATTTCCCCTTGTTGTTTAAATACCACCTCTGGTCCCCTCTGAAAAGAGATCACTAGTCTAATGGGACTAACCTGGTCAACAAAGAATAAATAAATAAAATAAATAAAATTTACGTGGGAGGTGCGGGGGATCTTTCCCCTGTGTGGAGGATGTGTAGGGGTTTGTCTAAGAAAAAAATGTAAACCATTTGCCTATGCAAGTTTTCATGCCATCCTCTATCGATGCAGCTGTGCCTCCTTCTGCTGCAGTACCATATAATGATAAAGCAGGGCACGTGCCCTGTCAGTGTGAGATGGGCTGAGGTACCACATCTATTGCACTGCGTCAGCAAACAGAAAGTCCTACATTTTTTTTATATTTCTCATTGTTTTTCTCTTAATTGTTGGCAGTATTTGGCTTAACTCTAACCCCTGTCAAGGAAAAAGGATAATGTTTCTTGAATGACAAACTCTTGTAATGGGCAACAGTGCTAAACTAATTTGCAATGACATGGAACAGCACAGCTGCCTGAACCTGATAGTCTGAACTTCTTAGGAAAACACCGCATAACTCCTGATACTGACTGATCTGTAGAACTACTTCATTTTCCTACAGATTATTTTGTCAAGCCTAGAGACTATGTTATATACTGCAACAGTCCTATGCATATAGTGTAGTAGTCATCTGCAGCCTATAGCCCATGCCTACCTCAGATGGATACGCTCTGAAATTGATTAATAATGCTTTGAATTTTGCTCCCCGTGGGAATGAAAGTGATGCTGTGCCAGTAGAGTGCATCAAGAAACAACACAACTTTACTTGCTTATTATTATTTTTTTTTTGTTAGTGTCTCCAATAAAGGAAATGCAGACTATATGTATGTTTTGCAGTACATCACATCTCATGCTGATTGCATTCAGAGGGGAACCTCTATGCTCCATTGTTTGGGGTGTAAAGTATTGTTCATCTCTGACAAACTTAAGATGTCGCATTTGCTTGTGGAGTATGATGTTTACCAACCTCCTAAGTGAGCTTTACCTGTACAAGCATCCCTCTGTAAATGGATGAAAATTTAATTATACCAGACTTGCCCATGCTGGATACCTACAGGTGCAAATAATACCATAGGGCTTAGGGTTTGGCAGGTTGTCACCAGAATTAACTGTCTGTTTACTAGCCAGTGCTGTTAGCACTTATTTATTCTTCATCATTCACAAATCTGCTCATCATAGCCAGTACATGCGACCATCTTCTTATAAACTGTATCTATCAAACCAAACTGCTGCCATTGTCCAGAATTATTCTCCATTAGGAATTGGAGTTCTGTGTCCAAGGGCACTATAATTTGACACTGGGAGTACAGACTGGGCTCATGATATGTCGTTATCCATAGTGCATAGTATGGCAGTAGAGTTATACTGGAGGGAGGGATAACACCTGGTTTGGACATGATTCACATGAAGGAATCAAAAACCCTAAGAAAGGTAAAAGACTTTGCCTATTTTCAAGTGAGTTTTGCTAGTCTTCTGCATGGGTGAGACTAATGTAAAGAACATAGGAATATAAACTATAAACCTGTACTACATTAGGTCCCAAAAGATTCTGACTCTGCTTATTATTGCTTCATAAACATCATAATCGTCCTGTCCAACAGTTTCAGCAAATAGATCAGTTACAGCAGAGTAAAAGCAAGAAAAGAAACATATTCTGCTGAATTTGTAAAGCTAGTCTACCAGTGGGTCTTGGAAGAGCAAGCAATATTTATTACAGATCATGCATCAGAGGGGTCCTGTTTCATTAGGCTACTCTTATTAGTGATAAACCTCTTGGTCAGAAGGGGAAGAGAGATCATTATAAATGACTGCGTGCTGATGGCAGACAATATTATGGAGCATTAAGGGTGGTTCTGGAAGAAATTCAAGGAATTTCAGACAGACTGAGGACAACAATGCAATAAACAAAAGGCAGTGCCAGAGAGAATGGGTTAAAGAAAGGGATGGGGGCATACCTCGCAACTGTCCAGATTTTCGCAGAATGTCCAGATTTTTGACTCATATCTTTGGTCTGTTCCTCATAAAATTTATGGTTTTCTGAATTTTTGTGGCAAATCAGTGAGGACTGAATTCACTAAATAATGACAGGCATTTGAGTTTCAGACTTCATAGCCTTCAGAAAATGCATGGTAACACAAGACCTTTTATTCTAACAACATTCTAAGTTTATAAGGGCGGTATTTAAAAATTGTCCCTATTTTTGAGCCTTTATGCCACCATTATTTTTGGCTTTGTTCACAGTTTTTATACTAAGAGGTTGCGAGGTATGATGGGGAGATCAGTACTGGGGAATAGAAGTGAAATAAGAAACAAAGTATTAGACCCAGTGTTGCACAACGCATTGCTATTTGCTGAAATAAGTACAAAACTAGTATTGTTATGGCTTGTGTGTGTGTGTGTGTGTGTGTGTGTGTGTGTGTGTGTGTGTGTGTGTGTGTGTGTGTGTGTGTGTGTGTGTGTGTGTGTGTGTGTGTGTGTGTGTGTGTGTGTGTGTGTGTGTGTGTGTGTGTGTGTGTGTGTGTGTGTGTGTGTGTGTGTGTGTGTATAAAGTATCACAGATTTTTATCTATACACATATTGAGTAATGCTGGGACAAATACATTATTCTTTTGGGTATCAGTAAAAATGCAGCCAACAAGTATTTGCATTTTAAAAGTAAGGCGTACAATATATCACAGAACATTCAGACACTTAAATCTTCTAGGAGTCTTGTGCCCCCTCCCCCTACTCCCCAGATTGCATAAATAGATACAGTGAGGTCCCCTTAATCATCCTTGACTTTGTTGGGGTCCCACAAAAGCTGTTGCTGGCTGGGGAAAAAGGAGGAGAAAAATCTATATTAATTTTCTGATTACACTCTTTAACCTGAACAGGGTTGTGATATAACCCTGTTAAAACCAGCTCTGCTGAGATGTGTGTACAGAAAGTTGATGTAGTTTATGCGGGTGCTGGGGAATATTGTGGTTGTTAATACTTACATTTTCATCACAATCAAACCTTAGAGGTGTGAACAAGAAGCCATTATAGCTTGTCTTTAGGCTGGGAACAGTGTGGTCATTGTTTCTTTTACTTTTGTCTTGCTCCTTAGACATGTACAAAGAAGGTCACCATAGCTTGTGTAGGGGCAGTGTACTGTCTAGGAGCAGCAAAGTAGACTACATTACTGTAATCATTATGCTTTTCACTTTCCTCACAATCGCACATCAGGTACTTGGCTGCCTTTGAGGGTTAGGGGTGAGGAGGCCTGGTATGTATATGTATGACAGCAGTCAATTGAAATATATGACTTTGGCAATTTGATCCTCTGCTTTCATCCCAATCTAACACCAGAGGGATGCATAGGCAGTGACTGTCTTTTTTGGGGGTTAGGGAGGCAGGATGTATTCCCAGATAGGTTCATAGGTTCATAAGTTGGTACTAGGCTATCGGCCCTAGGGCCTATACAAGCCTAGCCATAACAATTTCCTGGCTATTTCTTCCCAGAATATTTACTTCCCTGGTACCCTGTCTAACAGGGTGACTGACATGATCTCCGGGGTGAATTTCCTATCTCACATCCAATCATATAGGTTCATGGGACCTGTGTATCCTCACAGCAACTGTCTTGTTAGTTTATTGTGAGCTCTGAATTTGTCAGCTTTGAACATTAAATCTTGGGCACAACTTAGGTCTTCCTTGAAAGAAAAAAATAAGACTGAAATTTGTTTCTTTCTCATGATTTTTGTTTAGACCACTGTTGGATTAAAAAGTTGGAAAAATGCTCTAAAATGCATCCCAGAGAATCTATAGCCCTATAACTTCTGGGGGCACAGGTTTAACTGAGTTGTTTCCTAAATAGTGATTATTCTTCTGGCTTGATCAGAAAAGGTATATTGAAAGGATGCAAGGAAAACTAAAACTGAACCATAGTGATTTTTTTCCTTAATCTTAATTTCTGTTCAAGCCGTCATTGGATGAAAAGGTTGTGCAAAAAGAAAAAAAACTTTAAAATGCACATCAGAGCACATAGAAACTTATGGCTTCTTGAAAAAGCTGACAAGTGAGAAAAGGAAGAAAAACATAATGTGCATGGTATGGGGAGCCCATGATGTGGGTAAAACAGAGGGGAGCACTGGAAGATATGTGTGTGTGTGTGTGTGTGTGTGTGTGTGTGTGTGTGTGTGTGTGTGTGTGTGTGTGTGTGTGTGTGTGTGTGTGTGTGTGTGTGTGTGTGTGTGTGTGTGTGTGTGTGTGTGTGTGTGTGTGTGTGTGTGTGTGTGTGTGTGTGTGTATGGTGAGGGGGCTGCTGGAAAAGTAGGCAGTGCCTAGGGTGCAATTTCACCTAAGTCCAGTCCTGTACATAGAGTTATTGTAATGTATCATTGTTGCAACTAAATGCCAGTCACTGTGAGTGCCCCTTTGTGAGATGGCCCAACATAGTATACATCAGTGTTGTAATGTAAGAGCACTGTAGCTACTGGTCAGTCTGTGTCTGCTGCTCCTAAAAGTCTGCAGCATGAACTAAAAGATTGCTTAGGAGGGGTGGCAGTGACAGGATAATATAAAGTGCCTGGGGATCCCCAACTTGACACTTGCTGGGGGCCCCCAAAATGCTAACACTAGCCTTGCTCTTATTTATTTTCATAAATTTAGGACCCAATAATTAGCACCATGGGGAGTAGTCAATATTGTTTAGTTGAACAGCCACTATTTTTAAACCTCCAACTGTAGTTCCAACACTAAGTGAATAACAGTACTTCTTCTTTGCTTACAATGTGCAATTGTGACAAGCCAGACAATTCCCCCACCCTAGCATGTAAGCTCAATACCATACCGTCATACTAACTGAAGTCTGGTAAACAATTAGTAGGTACAGGTTTGGATAAACATAGGCCTTTTTTACAGTATCTCATTGGTTTGGGTTAAATGTACCAACAAAATTTATGATAGTTCCAAATGGAATGCTATCCCTTTATTGCATGGTTGCTTAATCCCCTTTAGTGTTTTAAGTTTTACACTACCCTTGGTGGGGTTAATTTGCCTTCAAGGAGGAGAGACTGAAGGAATAAGTCTTCTGTCAAGGCTTTCTTTTTCAGAATCCCAGATTTATATCAATTGAAATTCTTTATCTCACAAACACTGTAAAATATAACCCAGAAAAATATGTCATGCCCTCGGATTCACTAATCTTCTGTGCAGGACTAGCTTAGTCATGCACAGAAGCACCCATTTATGAGTAGTATGGCAGCACACCATGCATATGAACAAGGCACACTGCCCGAGCTCCAAAGCTTACACGGAGCGTTTATGAGTGCAGGGGGTGTGTCTGAGAGCAGAGCTCTCACAATAAAAACACCCCTGCAATGTAGAACAGGAGAAAGGGGTAAGGAATGAGCGAGACCAGTCATAGGTGTCCGCATATCCCCACCAACAGTCCCCTATGTGTACAACAGCAACAATACATAAAAATAAAATGTAGAAACCCGTTTGTTTTCTTTTAAAAATCCAATTAAAGCTACCTGTAGGTGCCCGGGTGTGCCCATCGCTTATCTACAGTTAAATCTGCTGAAAAGTCTGAAGAGGATAACAAGGAAGATATATGCAAATGAAGCAGCACGGCAATAGTGTAATGGACAGAGCATTCGCCTAATGAGCAGGCTTTCCTGGTTTGAGTCCCACTGCAGCACAGTCTATTTTACATGGCAAAGCACATCATAATCAATATGTTTGTTGCAAAACCCACTAAATGGAGTACTGCAAGAAATGCACATGTGAAGTGTCAGTGTCAGAATGAATAAGGCACTAGTAAGCAGGTTTAAGCACAATAAGCAATAGTAAGCATATGTAAGCAATAGTAAGCATATGTACACACTAATAAGCGGGCTGAGACCTGTTTGCATGGCGGTAAGCAATGCCTACACTGGTTAAGCAAATCTGAAGCTAACTCTCTGTAAGCAGATTTACCAGCAGGTTAGTAGTGCTTACCTCTGTGCAAACCAGCGCAACCCCGCTAACAACTGCTTAAAAGTGCCTTAACCACTCTGTATCCAATGACCCTTGTCCTGCCCAGCAACAAAATAAACAGCCTCTGCTAGGCTCGAAAACAAGACCCAACACACGATAGCCAAAGTGATTTACCACTAAGCCATGTCAGATATACATATCCCTGATGTATTCAAAACATATCAACCAGCCCAGTCATTCAACAGTACAGAGACTGTATTCCAACATGTAAATGTATGTGTGTGAATAAGTATATTAATATCGAAACAGATACAACATATCAACAGATGTAGATATATATATCGAAATATATATAGAAATATATATATATCTATATGGGTCTAGGACATATGCTCGACTAGCATATGTCTGAATCACAAAACATCAAACACGCATACATGAAAGCGCTTAACATCGAAAAGCGATTCGGTGTATGTGTAGTTCAAAAACAAATCTATGTTTCTGCAAGGGGGCTTTGCCCCCCTGCACCCCCTACACCCCCCTACTTTATTATTCTCACTCCAAGATCACACTACAGTGGGGGAAAAGGGAATTTTCCCTTACCCGCACTGTAGTCCAAGCTATGAAACAGGCACACTTACACGGAAGCGCTTGTCGATGTTAAGCGCTTTCGTGTATGTGTGTTCGATGTTTTGTGATTCGGACATATGCTAGTCGAGCAGGTGTCCGGATCCCACACATATATATATATATATATATATATATATATATATATATATATATATATATATATATATATATATATATATATATATATATATATATATATATATATATATATAATATATATTGCCACACAGCTGTAGATAGCAATGGTAGATATGCACTGTCAATGGGGTTGAGACACACCAAACAATATACGTCATGTACGAATAGGCATACCCCACCACCACAGCCAGACATGTCAACCCTGCAATACACTACCAAGTGTTACAGATCCCATAAGCAGGACCTGACATGACATGTGCACAACATGTAAACAGTACTACAACCCACCTGTATGATGTCAGGCTGGTATTGGCAACATATCATGCAATACAGTGTGGCTCCCATAAGAAATGTAAAATATGGAAGCTATCAACATCTCCAGGATACATATACACAGACACATATATACAGATACAGATATATATATATATATATATATATATATATATATATATATATATATATATATATATAGATAGATATACATGTGACTACACAGACACACGCAGAGATATGTACAGTAAGATACATACGCAGAAGGTGCCCACAATATCAAACATCAACTATGCCTGCAGTTCACACCTGAACAACTGGACACTGTATGGGCCACCCATACAAATACAATCGTCGGCTGCAACATATACCCACAGAGAGGTCATAGAAAAAACACCACACACAGGTTTGCAGAAATGGAAAACCTTTATTTGTGTACTATTACAGTTCTATATGCCATGTCACATAGCTGTGCAGACACTGACATCCATATAAACAGAGTAATTCAACTGTGAAACAGTTATACTAATACAGTAGTGTGGAAAGGTTCACAACTGTTGCTGTCCAGGCCAATGCCGTCAAATTGTACAATACTAAAGACAGACTGGGCCACAGGATACCAAACAATCAACAACAGTATGTAATGAGTATGTAATGCTGGTGTATAGTTCAGCAGCCTTTATCTACACTCTGTACAAAATCACTAGGTGTTGAAGACTTCAGTTGACCAAATGGGATGTAACTATTACATAACAAGGCATAACTGACACCATCACAAGCACACTGACAAACAGAACAGTCTTGTATGGCAGGAGGCAGTAGGCCTGCATTAACCCAATATATGTGAGTAATGTAAATACAGGTGAAGTATATGGTACTGTAATCAAGATACCTTAAGGCAGCTCACCTTTGATACCCCCACATTTTGTAACATCCTAGGTCAGTTATGGTGCATCCCCCCTAGACTCAATACTACAGGCCCATATACCACTGTTACATACACTGGCCTCTGGAGTGCATAAGGGCACACATACATTGTTTTGGTGTAGCCCACACATATATGGCCCCAGCACCACTGTATGTGTGAGGGATACAACAGCAGTGGACTGATGGCAGCAATAGCAGTGTGATATACACACAGCCCACTACAGAACAACCCCTGACCGCATGTCATATGAGCAAAGCTTGGTATGTAGGTGGAGGACAAAAGCTGGAACACAGGCCCATATGTGGGAAACTGTTGCCATACACTAAGCAATTTGCTGGTGTTACAGGATAGTCTGCAACATACCCTTAGCCAAGGAATTGAGGTTAGAAACATAAATTGATGTAGCCATGTATGGATAGCACTCAACACACACACTGCCAGTGAAATATCTGACAGACGACCTGTGTGATGGACTGACAAAACATGATAGGCACACCTCTGTCCACCAACAGGCTAGGCCCACAGTTGAGAGCTATGCAGACAAACTGCATTCTAAGGTAAACTAGTATGTACACACACACCCTGTAACACCAGTACTATACATAGCATAACACAACTCTACTCACACTCTGTCTGTAGTTCTGGAACCTCCTACAAATATGTAGCTGGCCTAAGTGTTACAGTTCCCCTGGAAGAGGTACTTCTACCCGCTATCTGTAACACTGATGCCCACACACAGGAAGGATGTTCATCACACAAGAAAGGTAAAGGGACCACGCCCACATGATGTATGGATTTGTAGTAGCTGGTTGCCATGACAGTGATAATTGGAAGTACTACAGAGAAAGCTACATGCAGTTAGCAAGTGTAGGACACTGATTGGTGCAGCGGTCATCACCTGATCAAGTGCATCACCTACTAAAACCAGGAAGCAATCTACCCCAAACAGCTCAATCCTTTCACAGGAGAGAAAAAGCAGGCAAGCTAAAACAAAAGTGGAAAAAAAAGAAAAATCTCAGAAAAATTACAGCTGAAAACACAGCCATCTACGCAGCTGCCAGTCATTAATCCATCATTCCCACAATAGGTATATGAAGTACATGTACATGTATTAGAATGTAGTACCTGGTCCATTGTAATGTGATAGATGATGTGGAATGAGTTATATGTGCCAGCAGATGTTGTTGTGATGATGGTCAACTGAACAACTGCAATGGACAGTAGTGTTTGCCCTAGTGGGTAGAGGGCCATAGCTGTTAACTGTGCAGGTCAGCACTGACAGACAGGATGTAAGCCATCATAGTGTGTGTTGTGTAATGGGAATTATCCATATGATGTGGCCAATAGCCGGTGGTGGAAGTAATGCCAGTATGATGGACATGTGGGAGCAATGGACCACCACTGGCAGGATACCCAGATTAATCTGTAATGTACCATGCCAGAATCCCATAGGTGTGTAATAGGGTTACCTGCAAACAGGTCCCACATATACCCTACTAATGCCAGGCCATGTCCATATGTGGCACCTGTCTGTGTTGTAGCAAGGCAGAATAGTGTAGCTATGCAGCAAGGTGTCGTGAGATTGTGGAGCTGATGTCTGAATGTACCCCACATATAGGTATGCATATGTGTACATATGTCACAGATATAATATATAAGAATAAATGTATATCAGCATGTATGTCCAGAAATATACATATACCCATGTGTAGACATATATATGTGCACACATATATGAAATCACATATATCTACACATATATAGATATATACCTATATGCAAATGTCTACATCTATACAAACACACACACAAACATATATGTATGGAAAGACATGTCCCCTATATCACTGCCACAGTAATGTGTGCTATGTGTGAGGCAGAAGCACACATAGTAATACACACAGATATCTACAGATATCTACAGCTGGCGGTGTATGCACCATGGATGGGTATGTCACACGTTAGTCCCATCCTAGCACCACAATGTCCTACTTGTGAAGTAGGCAATGGGAATATGGGGAAGTATGGCAGATACACATGTGGAGGTGGTCAGGATTGGTAGATATAGAGGACAGTCTACAGGGGTGGTATGTGGCACATGTAGTGGGTATACACCGTGGATGGTGTGTGTGGTCCGTGATGTGGATACCCCATTGTTCCCATTGTGCCCACCAACTGCCACTCACAACAGCAGTCCATGTCCTGAAGGTGCCATGTCTGGCGGCTGAGCAGGAGATGAATGTTGGCTGTGTGAATGTGTACTGCATGCCTCAGACTGATGTAACACATCCCTCATGTGTCTGTGGAGCCTGGTATGGAACAGACCCTAGACCTGAGCTCAGGGGATAGGAACATGTTGGTGTGTGCCCTGGGGGGGGGGGCAACATCCCCTGGGTGGTTCCACTTGATGGCATTGATGTAACAGTACATGAGGAGGCCCCAGGTTAGCACACACATGTGATATGGCCAGGTATCCTGGTCAGATGGGTGTGGAGAGGTGGATCAGCTGGCCAATGGAGCATATACTCATGTTATTCTGTCACTGTCATAGTACATATGTTGGTAGTAATAGTCTACACAATTCCGGTACATGTCCAAAAGCATGTCGAATGTGCAACAATCTCAGAGCAGCCATACCACTGGCATATATGTAACCATAGTGGCCCTGACAATGGCATGCAAGTGAATAGTCTGTAACAGGCCAGCAATGTTAGTGTCCACACAGGGGACCTGGCTACAATCACATAGCAGAAGGTGTGCTACAATACACAATCTGCCCAAACGGTAGTTAAGCTGTAGCCATACCTAATCAGTTGTGTGTTCATTCTGTTGAAGCTGATATGGTGGGGGGGTGACAGAGATGTGTATTATGAACTGTGGTAACCTTGTCATATGAGTCACTCAGGCCTGTTTCCATCCTCATGTTTTTCAAGCAAGATGGCACACATCAGGTTGACAGTGTATTCAGCGGAGAATGAGGTCATTATCAACCACCTGGTTCAGCACTACCAGGTCCTCTTTGGCAGGACAGCACACTACCAGCAGGAGTGGACCGCCCTGTGGAACGATCTAGTCCACAGAGTCAATGATGTTGGCCTGCATAACCACAGTTATGAGCAGGTCCAGCATCATTGCAGCAACCTGCTTTGCAATGCCCATAGGCGTGCTGCCGCAGTCTGGGGGAACACCTCGCCACAGGGGGGGCCATACCATCAATCCCCCTTGACACGTGTGGAGGAGCTCCTGGCCAGCCTCATGGCACCTGCCTATCCGGAACACTATCAACCACTGGACTCCTTTGTGGAGGTGGGTGTCACCCACACACCAACCAAGGAGAATGCAGGTAAGAACACAGGGCACATCAGTAGGCCACTGTTGTGTAAATATCCGCAGAGGTACAGGTAGATCATGCATATCTGATATGTCATACAAATATTGTGTTGCTGCATTGTAGTGATAAACAGATGTTCAGATGTGGTAGTATTGTGGGAATTTACAGTTGATGTATGGTAGTACTGCACCCAGCCTGTAGCAGTGCCACAGGTGTGGTCCCTGACATTGCATCTCTCACCCACTTATGTAGGTCCCTCCGGGATAACAGCAAGGCAGCAGCCTGTAGCTGGTGAATATGTCTTATGTAGATGCATGCCAACACACCGGACATGTAATGGTGATGTTATATCCCATGCACACATCTAATACACCTACCCTGAATGCATGCTGTACATGTGCATGTATTGTTGCTGTGAAATGCATGGTCTCACAGGGGCGAACATGATGGGGTGTTGAAAGGGTATATCACACATTTGCATGACAACTAACATCCTGTCATTGCAGAATGTGTCCACAGGGAGTAACATACTGTTGGTAGACATGGCCTACAGTAGTGACATGTTCTGAACAACACCCATATAGAGTGCAACACCAGTGTACATACCTGTAGGGCAATGCCAACTGCTGCTGAGATACACTATGGCAGACAGCATTACAGTAGTCCACATTATCAGCTGGGTCTAAGCAGCAACATGTGGTGTTCAGTGTATGGGACACTGCAAGCTGACATATATGTGTAGGGTTTACCTGTCATGCATCTGCATAAATATTGAGGGGGGGATCTCAGCATGAAACACCAGTGCACTGCAGCAGGGATACTAAGGATGGTAGGAATGGCTCTATCTGCATATAGTCAGGTCCAGGACCTTTGGAAGCCGTAACCCTACCCACACTGCAACAGTGATGGCATTGTGTGAACACCATGGGGTGTGCACATGAGTAGACCTTGCAATCATGCAGAATAGGGGGACATGTATTGGGTAGGCTGAACATACACTGGCAATTGCAGAAGGCCCATGCTGGTATACCCCTGTCATGATCAGTGACTGCTGTAGTACACACAACAAGAGGTGTGATAAAACGGCATGATAAGGTTGTGCACACATATCCCCACATGGTGTGTATGGATTGTGATCAGCAGCCACACACCTAACACAATCTGTAGACACTGCATGTGAAAGTACAGGACATTTGTTACATACCTGGCTTGTGTACAACTAAGATATGCAGTGCTGTGGTCCCATGGCAGATCATGGATGTGTGTTTAAAAGCAATAAAGGTGTGTACACCCCCCATAGCCATGGTATGCTCTGCTGGTTGTCAGTGTAAGCATTTCTGCAGTGGTCTGTTGATGTTGACAGCTGTAAATCAGTCATCAGGCATTCACCAATGACAACAGTCCACATATCATCCCAGGTATGTGTTGCTGAAACATATAGGGGCTGTGAGAGGTACAGCTGGCATAACTGGCACAGTACTCCACATTTCGCAATGGGTTGGACACCTGTGAGGTGTGGTGCACAGTACATGGCAGGGTGCAGAACAGGTGCACAGCAATAATGTGTACATGGGTGCAGTGGCATCCAGGGAAGGGGCATCACCTAGTCACAGCACATGCATCATACACATGTATACCATTGCTAACATGGTATGAGAATAGCTGAACTGCATGCTGTTCTGTACCATATGTTCTGCATGTTGGCAGATGGGTAATTGGAGGACTGTGTGTACGATCATTGTGCAAACTCACCTGTATGTGTGTGTGTGTGTGTGTGTGTGTGTGTGTGTGTGTGTGTGTGTGTGTGTGTGTGTGTGTGTGTGTGCATCCTGGTGGTTAGTTAGTTTGCCTGCAGAGTCACTCTAGCAAAGTGGTGGGTGGTAGCTGCATGGATGATGTGTGTGTGAATGTGTGTGTTTGTGTGTGTAGCCATGTATGCACATGTGTGATTGTGGGGTGTTCATACACCTGTATGCTCCTTTGGGACTGTACAGTACATGGACATGGAGTGCCACATTGTACACCAGGAATACCTGTCATGTACTCACAGGACAGCAAATAGTATAATATGGCCTGCAGCATGGATCAGGCATCCAGAGGGAAGGTAGACCTCAGGTACACACTTAATATTGCTGTCAGTGGAGAGGTCACCTACAGCCCATGTATTTAGCTCTACAAATGCATTGGGGAAGTAATAGTCAACACCAGGGAGTGTATCCAAATATTACAGCTGACACATGATGGGCCGATGGAGCAGCATATCCAGCATGTACTGAACATTACATACACATGACACACCAGTGAGAGCTGTTATGGGTACAACATAGTAGCCCACACATATAGGGACCATGCACATCATTCCAGCCATACAGAGGGTGCATACCGAATGACAGCATTGAGGCCACGTTACTCCACTACACACAGGTCAGGCAGGTAATGTAGCAACAGGCCTTGTGCTGTGCTGTGTTGTGTGTGCATTGAGAGGACTGTGATGTTAATGAGTGGTATCAATGTGTGTATGTTAACAAGTGTGATGCAGGATGGGGTAACACATGGACATATACATGGGACTGTCTGTAAAGCCATGGACGGGTACATATTACGGAGATGTGTGTGTGTGTGTGTGTGTGTGTGTGTGTGTGTGTGTGTGTGTGTGTGTGTGTGTGTGTGTGTGTGTGTGTGTGTGTGTGTGTGTGTGTGTGTGTGTGTACTGTTAAACAATGCTGTACAGGTTTTAACGTGCAAATATTGTTTGTTAAACAATGCTGTACAGGTTTTAAAGTGCAAATATTGTTTTCCCCCACAGGTGGCAAGATGGATCAGGGTCCCTCCTGCACCCAATCTGATGTAGGTGTCCATACAGACACCGATGATGATGATGATAATAATGTTGAGGCACAGGTGAGGTTGTCAGGTGCCGACACTGCGCCAACATTTGACATCCCCCTTTTAGCCACCCCACCCCCGCACACAGTTACAGTGCCTATACACACCCCATCACCAGTGGCTATAGCGGAGAGACAGCTGGCTTTCAGTGGCAGTGCACAGGAAAGTGTGGTAAGCATGCCTACTGTGTCCAGTCACAGCAGGCATAGCCAGATGTCCAGCAGGCTGCCACATAGGGGGATGTCCCAGGGTGCTCATGGTAGGGCTGCTGGACACCATGCTCCTGGCATAGGCAACATAGCTGCAACCAGCAAAAGTATGTTCCAGGCTGTAATGGCAGTGCAGGCACATATTGAGCATTACACCAGACAGGGCCTTAGGCTGCAGAGAGCTGCACTCCCATCTGTAAGTGACAACCTCTGTGAACTGTCAGGTGCCATCCATGCTTCTACTGAACAAGTGGATAGATGGCATGATGAGATGATGGCCCTCATCAGCCGTGGTCTGTCCGTGCTTCAACATGTGGTGGAGATGCAGCAACACCCGCATGGACGTGGGCCAGCAACAACAACAGCTGGCACTCAGAGTGGGCTGCTAGGACACCAAGGGTCTCCCATACTGGCAGTAGCTATCCACACCACACCACAGCAGACCACATGCGCGTGGTCTTGGCCAGTCCCAGGAGGGATATGGTACCAGCAGACAAATGTCATCAGCAGGTAAGAGTAGCACTTCAACGCCTGTACCTGCACATGCCTGCGGAACCCCTGGAAGGCACAGTCTACATGTCTATGGCTGGGGGCAGTGAACTGCACACCCTGCCAGGTATGATCTGCAGCTGTCCATAAACACCTGTGTAGGGCAGCCACAAAGCAGAACTGTGTGCATGCATACCCACACACTAAACACATCTAGGGCAACCTCATACCTACACACATCACATCACCTCAGCCAGCTCCCCAGAGTACACCCCTCACCCACACACATGGTGTCAAATGTATGGCCCACCCTCGGCCTCTGGCAGACCAACACCACACCCTGTGCATATGATGATACCTGTGCCCCATCCCTGTCATCCATACCATCAATGCAGGGACACTCTGATATGGTTCTGATGCACACAGTGACTGTACACCAGTGTACCACAGTCCTGCAGTGTAACATGTTGTAGGGTGTAGAGTTTGAGGCATATTTGGCAGGTAGTGTAGCCATCCAGCAATGATGCCTTCTAGCTGTTATTAACACTGCTTGGTTGTGGTCTCTAAACTGATATGCAATTGTGTTGTAAGTATCAGCACGAGGATGGTCTTCAGTCATATTGCACAATGGGGTATGTCACTGTGCTAACACCATAGCAGTGACATATCTGGGGTACAGTCAAACACATTTCACAGGTTACTATACCGGGTATTGCCTGTGCCACATGGACAGGTGGCCCACTGAGGCATGTATACCCTGCAACTTGATGTAGACCCATCCACATACATGCACACTGTTACTTGCCAACACTAGGAGTAGACCCCTACCTAAAAATGTCGTGATACTGACATGTGTGGCTTACATTGCACAACCACTGCCTTAACCACTCTGTATCCAACAGACCTTGTTCTGCTCAGCAACAAAATGAGCAGCCCTTGCAGGTCATGAACTCAGGGCCCTTTACACTGAAGTCACAACCCATGACCACTATGCCATGACCACTGTAGGGACAGCTGTTCTGTTACCAGTATAGCTGTCATTACACAAACTGAGTGGAATTGAACACTTGCCTTTAAGTCCTAGATTGTTTGTCCTGGTCATTAATATGACTGTTGCATCACATATGTTGTTTTATCATAATGTACACATAGCAGATACATACAGTTGGATACATGTGGGAGGGTATACACAACCATGACATTTACTCATGACAGGTATATGGTTGTATACATATAGATGTATAGATGTATACATGTACATACACAGGTATACACATACATATGTCTGTATACACATCTGTATAGTGTTGCATATATATGGCCATGTGTACACCTCTTCATATGTACATATGTATACATATCTATACATATATGTATCTATACATATGTGTATATATAGGTATAAGTATATGTACATATAGATATATGTGTATATAGCTATATATGTATGCACATCCTATGTGTACAGATATGCCTAGTTATGTTGGTGTATATATATATATATATATATATATATATATATATATATATATATATATATATATATATATATATATATATATATATATATATATATATATATAAAATTATATGTGCATACATATCTATACCGATATACCTACTACTGTTGATATATTTGTAGATATCCATACGTATATGTGCATATATATCACTATCCATATACATGTAGACATATATTGCTCTGTATATGTATATATCTGGGTGTGTATATGTATATCTATGTACATATACATACCCATCTATATATGTCAATATATGTCCTGGACACGGAGTGTAGCCCTACCCCAGCCTCTATAGTCCCAATGTCGTAGTGCAAGTGGATGTCAGGTATGTATAGCAGGTATATTGGTAGACTATTGCTACTGTAATTAGGATTGTCTTCACAGACATGGTGTCTGTGGGATGTCACATCTGCTTTCCACATGTGTGCCACTAGCTACTGACAGACATCCTAAGGACATCCTAGTAAAGTACCACTGCTAGCACGTAATGCCCCTGTGGACTGCAACACAGATATTGGCCAATATATGTGGACATTCTGAAACAATCTTTACAGTCCAGAGGTATACACAGAACCCCTTAGTGCTAAACCTGTGTACCATGCATGACAATATAGATGTTAACAGCCATATAGATGGGTATAACATATAACGACTGGTATACATATGCCACCATAGGTTATGCATTCACACACCCCTGTCTGGCCTGACACATAATAACTGCTGGTACAGGGGTGCCATGGCCACATACTACCCACTAGATATTGACCTACATGTGTACAGTATCCCACTGCTCTGTCTCACATACATGACTGTTAAGGGAGACCAGGCAGCAGTACATCCAGCAAGTATGTGCACATAACATCTCACTGGATATGTACACTAAACTGCTAGACATGCAACAATGCACTGTGCAGACTACAGGCAGACTGGCAAAACACTGGCCTACATCTCCTATGGGGGAATGCACATGTACCCGCATATATAGCAGGCTCTTCAGGCATGTCACAGCACAGGGTAAGATACAGCTGTGTGAAGGTGCATAACCACATCCAATGTGAACACAGCCAAAGCCACATATGGTAAGCTAGCATAAAAGTACAGTATATGAACTATCTGTTCAACACCATCCTCATATGTGCCACTCACAGACTAACCCTACATATACTGGGCTGCTACACAGTGTGGTCTGCTGGCTGGCTGTGGTATGGGACAGGTGTGTGTGTGTGGCCCTACAAATATGTAAGCCAATACGGTAACATACAGTGGAGCAGCATGTAACATCAGATAGGATGGGACCTATAACAATGACATCTACCACAATCTGTGCACAGGCTAAAGAACATATTAACAATACACACACTGTCGACATTCACCATAGTTACACAAACCTCACTACTGTACAAATGACCACAGAATGTCCTGGTAATGTCATCAAATATTACCTGTACTGTACATAACATAGGTTCATAGGTAGGTACTAGGCTATCGGCCCGAGGGCCTACGTAAGCCTAACCAACAAGGTTCCCTGGCTTATGCCACCCAAGAAAGTTATTCTCCTGTTCCACTGTCAAGCAGAGAAACAGAAGTGATCCCTGGGGTATATTTCCTATTTCCCCATCCACTCATCAAGATTTTTCTTGAAGAGTGCTAATGAAGAACTTTGCTTGACATAGATGGGTAGCCTGTTCCAGAGTATGGGAAGTCTCTGGGATAGGAATCTATCCCTCCAGCATGTCCTGTTTATTGTGGTGACAATTTTTAGGTCCCTAGAGCGTGTAGCTCTGAGGGATTGGGATTTCTTTAGGTGTAGCATGTCCAACCGCTCTGGGTTTGATATAGCTTTATATGTTAGGCAGAGATCACCTCAGAGTAGGTGATGTGGTACGGAGTAAAGCTGGAGATTTTTTTGAGACGGTCAGTGTAGGGCATCTGTTTGCGGCCAGTAATCCTCTTTGTGAGGTACTTCTGTGGCCTTTCCAGCTGCTACAGATGTCTTGTATGGTACATTCCAAAAGGGGCATTGTACTCTATAATGGGTCTAATGAGTGTCGCTTAGAGGGGAACAATGACCTTTTTTTTCCTGGATGAGAACCCTTTTATGATGAGGTGTTCCACGTAGAAGGACTTCCTGACTACTGTGGCAATGTGACTATCAAAGGACAGACTACTGTCCACCTATGTCCCTAGGTCTCTTATCACACATTCGGTGTTAAGTAGACTGCTGTCTATGTAGTAGTTCATGGGTACAGAGTTTTTACCAAAAAGGATGAGAATGCACTTTTTGGCATTGAGCTTGAGGTCATGGCTCTAATACCAGGCATCTGTCTCAGCGAGGCCCTTCTCTAAGAGTTACACATCATTTGGGGACTTGACTATGGCTCCTAGTTTGCAGTCATATACGAGCTTCATTAGCCAGAGGCCTTCTGTGTTAGCCTGTACTTCAGAGAAGTAGATACTAAACAGGAGAGGTCCCAGGAATGAACCCTGTGGTACTCCACTTGTCATTGGTTTGAGGTCAGATTTGGAGTGTGCAACCATTACAGTGTGGGTTCTGTCAGTGAGCCAGTTGGCAACCCATCTTATGACATAAGGATTTATACCTAGTTTAGTGAGTTTAGTTATAATTCCAGAATGGGGATGGTGTCAAAAGCCTTGACGAGGTCAAGATAGGCTGTGTGAACTACCTTATCCTCATCTACAGCTTTGATGACTGCCTCAAAGAAGTTGATCAGGTTCAGGAGGCATGATCTGCCTTTAACAAACCCGAACTGGGTGGGATCCAGAGTTTGGAGGTTACCAATGTCTTTGTTTATGAGTTCTATGATGATACATTCCATGGCCTTGCAGACCAGGCTCATCAGGCTAATAGGGCAATAGTTCCCTGGATCAGTATACATGTGTAGCATTCTGATATCTCACTGTCTTGCTATCAGATATGATGACACTAATGATGGTGTACCACACATATGCACCTCTTAATGCACGACATATGTAAAAAGGTTGACAGAGTTGTGGCTGGAAGCACATACACAGGGCCAATATTGACATGTTGCTGTGATAACCTCATACATGTACTGTTGTAACAGGGTTTGTTGCAACATGTGTCCTATGAGGGATATGACGTCAGTAACTCTCACGACTTTCACCGTCTACAGACTGCAATCCTCACACTACCTTCTACAGTTCACAGATACATGATCTGTGGGTAACACATGACACCAAGGGCACAACACACTGCCTAGTCTGCAGATGATCCTGCAGATGTGGATTCCTCATAAACATAGAACTGACATGGCAGGTATTACAACACGTAGGACAGCCATATCCACACACACTGTTAAACCAACATTACTTCACATGCAGTATAGCAGCACTTACAGTCTGCAGTCAGGTCAGGCACATACCCCTCCTGTGTGTTGCCCTGTTTCCACAGTGTATGTTGTTAGAAGTAAATCCCCAATCCATCTGAGATGCTGTTCGCCAAACAACAGATCTAGTTCCTGCCCACAGTGGATGTAAAGGGCCAACACCAACATGATGTTCCTAGATATTGAAGTGTGTTTCCATGCATTTGGCTATGGGAATGTTACCACAGCTGTTCTGCATGCACTCAGCTAGAGGAGGACTGCAACTGGTGCAGAGGCCATCAGCTGATCATGACCATCACTTACAAAACACAAGCTGCAGCCTAAACAAAGCAGGTGTACATCTCCACATCCACCAGAGAAGGTGTGAGTGGGACAGACAGAGATAAAGTATGTCAGGAAAGGTGTGGGTAAGTAAAACCTAAGCAGTTTGTGTCAAACACCTACCAGTACAGGGTTTCAAACACCTGACTGACTACGCATAGCTATCACATGTGTATGCAATTATTGCATGCGACACATAGCTTACATGTTGGTGAGCTGTCCAGACATATATGTGCTGGTGAGTGACATTTGCAACACTGTTGTGATACAGTAGGTGTAGCACATGAGCCTGTCCACATAAACAGGAGTCAGCGTCAACACAGCTACACTCTCTAAGGGACTCATACACATTGCCACACTTGGCATGGTAATGAATACACTTCCTAACCAGTTACTGTGCCACAATACAGTAATGCATAGGTATTAAATGGCCCACAGGTGTTATCCTGGGGTTCTATGGGCACAGGGTATGTGAAGGTGTCTGACATATGAAAGCATGCTTCAGTATGCCAATGGGGGTGGTACTGGGTGTGAATGTGGCCCGAAGCATCATACACCACAACACAGACACAGGGTGCCAGTACCGGCGTGCATGTGTGCATTGCTTCATGGGTGTGTAGTGGTTGGCTGTGCCAGATGGCTGTACAAGGCTAGGTGAAGGGTATACCTTGGCATCAGGCCACATGAGAATGGTCTGCATTATGGCTAAGGGGTGTAGTGTCTGAAATGACCCACATAGGTGGGTATTGTATTCACCATCCAATCACCTGGGTTACTAGTGTGCATGGCCAGTGCTGTGCAATGCTTGCCATGTATGTGTTCTATATGCCATGACATGGACGGTATCTGGGATGTGCACACATCCCACATACATTTACAGTGGCATTTGGAATTGTACCTTGTTTGTCTGGCCCATGTTGTGTACACAGAATGTTATCATCAGATGTGACAGTCCCGCCCTCATGTGGCAGGGCCAGATAATGGACAGCAGGTTGACCCTGCACCTACATTGATAGCATGCTACAGGTATTTCCTGGTGTCAGTGGCATCTGTCCATACAGGGCATGTGTGTAAGGCATGGTATGCCCTTTGTGGATTACATTTGATGGAACCACAGTTGTTGCAGGCATCCAGTGGAAAACATACTGATGGCGCACTGTCTGCCATTATGTGCCTATCGTACTGATGGACAGGGTGCCATGCCCTCTGTAGGCCACTGCATTCACACTATAGTTAATATCAGTCACCAGTACTACACACATATTGGCAGTTGCCTCGGCATATGTGTGTGTGTGTGTGTGTGTGTGTGTGTGTGTGTGTGTGTGTGTGTGTGTGTGTGTGTGTGTGTGTGTGTGTGTGTGTGTGTGTGTGTGTGTGTGTGAGACATGGGTTGAGAGTGTGCTCTGGGTAATACTGGGTTTGCTAACTGTGATTGCCTGGCCTCGATGTCACGTGTTTGGGTATGGATTTGCACCCCACCCTCTTGGCTATTTCACAGTTGTTATCCCGTACAGTGGACATTGTCATATATACTAGGGCCGCCATATAACAAATTTGCAAAAGCCACTCCACATTGGGCCCAGGTGTCTCACACTCACACCCACCACCACACAGGATATGAGTTACAAACACACACCTGTCATGTCTGGGAGTAGAACCCCTACCTAACTAGTTTATTACACTACAGCAGTACGCGCCACAATGATTACTGCAGTACTCCTTCCCCAAAGGTGTATATCACATTGGCTGACATCAGCAGGATTGCCAAAGTAGGGCATTTGACATTTACTGAGTGTGACTAGCCTAACATGCATTGCTCCCTACACAGGCAGTGGAAGACACAAAACATCCACAACTGACTTGTGTGGGTATAGAACCCCTAACAGAGATTGATATCACACTACAGCATGGAGCTATTATATGATGCACCATGGGGATTACTGGAAGGATCCTTCCCCAAAGATGTATAACACATTGGCTGACATCAGCAGGTTGCCAAAGTACAGCATTTGAAGTATACTGAGTGTGATTAGCCTCTAATGCATAGCTCCCTACACAGACATTGAAACACACACAAAACATCCAGAACTGCCATGGGTAGGTATAGAACCCTACCAGAGTTCTGTATCACACTACAGCAGTACGCGGTTATGGCACACGCTATGGAGAGTACTGGGCTACAACCTTCCCAGAGGTATATTTCTGGGTGGATGACATCAGCAGCCTTGCTGAAGTTGAGCATTTAACTTGTAGGGAGTGTGACTACCCTAAAAAGCATTGCTCCCTACAGAGTCAGACAGACACACATACACAATCAAACACACACTTGCCATGTCTGGGATTAGAACACCTACCTACCTAACTACTTTAATACACTACAGCAATATGCAGCTACAAGATGCACTCTGGAGATTAATAGGTTATAACCTTCCCAGAGATGTATTTCGGGATGGATAACATCAGCAGCCTTACCAAGGTCGAGCATTTAAATTGTAGAGGGTGGGCCTACCCTAAAAAGCATTGCCTTCTACACAGATAGATACACACAGTTGCCAAAGCTGAGGTTAGAACTCCTACTTAATTAGTTTATCACACTACAGCAGTACACAGTTACGGCATGTGTCACGGAGATTACTGGCCTATCCCTTCCCCAAAGGTGTATTTCACAGTTGATGACATCGGCACACTTGCCAAAGTGGACCATTGGAGGTTGTAGTGTCTGTGAATGGACTCAAAAGTATTGCTCCCTACACTGACAAAGGAATACACACAAACACCTACACTTGCCATGTCCAGGAATAGAACTCCTACCTAACTAGTTTATTACACTACAGTGGTATGCAGTCACAGGACACGCTATGGAGATTACTGAGTTATAGCTTCCCAGAGGTGTATTACTAGGTGGATGACATCAGCAGCCTTGCAAAGGTTGAGCATTTGAATTGTAGGGAGTGTGACTAGCCTAAAAATCATTGCGCTCTACACAGACAGACAGACACACACACACACTGTTGCCATGTCTGGGAATAGTACTCCTAACTAACTAGTTTATCACACTACAGTGGTATGCATTTACAAGACACGCTATGGAGATCACTGGGCTACAGTTTCCCAGAGGTGTATTACTAGGTGGATGACATCGGCAGCCTTGCCAAAGTTGAGCATTTGAATTGTAGGGAGTGTGACTAGCCTAAAAAGCATTGCTCTCTACACAGACAGACACTCACACACACACACACACACACACACACACACACACACACACAGTTGCCATGTCTGGGAATAGTACTCCTACTGAACTAGTTTATCACACTACAGCAGTACGCAGTTACAGGACGCGCTACAGAGGTTACTGGGCCACAGCTTCTCAGAGGTGTATTACTAGGTGGATGACATCAGCAGCCTTGCAAAGGTTGAGCATTTGAATTGTAGAGAGTGTGACTAGCCTAAAAAGCATTGCTCTTTACACAGACACACACACACACACACACAGACACACAGACACACACACACACACACACACACACACACACACACACACACACACACACACACACACACACACACACACACAGTTGCCAAGTCTGAGAACTGAACACCTACCTAGTTTATCACACTACAGCAGTACAACGTTATGGTATGCGCCATGGAGATTACTGGGCTACAACTCTCCCAAGGGTGTATTTCACAGTAGATGACCTCAGCAGGCTTGTCATAGTAGGGCTATGGGGAGGGCAGTGTGTGTGCATGGGCCATAAAACATTCATCTAGAGGTTGACACGCCACATGCGGGCACACACAGGGTCATATTCCACAGATATGTGTATTCAGCTGCTAGATGACTACTTCCTTGTACAGTCATGTTTCACAGCTGGCACATGCACCAATAGTCTGTAATGCTGACAGATACTGGCGGCTAGTATCTGCAGTGAGTGACATCTGAACCTCATGTGTTTGGGGCCCTTTGGCTGTGTGCTAGGTGGGAAGGCCTGAATGGCTTCTTGTCACAGTCACCCTCTTCCACACATCTCTGTATGTCTACCTTTGGCTTACTATAGTGTGTTGTCCTTACATATATGTCTGAATTCCTAGCCACTGTGTGTGCAATGCATGCGTGGTGCATACTGATGAGTGTCTGCACTAATAACTGCAACTGCCAGATATGTCTGGTCCACTGGTGTTTGCAGACATGGCCTTCAGGTGTTTGTGTGAGCATGCCCAGTATGACCTTTCTGTATGTTGTTGACTGACATTGCCTTCATTTCTCTGTGTGTGAGCATGCCCAGTATGTCCTTCTGTATTTAATGTGTGGATCTAGTCCAGGTAGTTTGTACTGCAGTGCTGACCTTGGTGTTGCACACCGACAGGTGGCATGCTGTTTCTGCAGGGTATCCATCAAGCATTTGGCAGTGACTGTTCCTAGATGTCGGCATAGGATGGGGGGGGCTCAGCCAACTATGTCTACAGTGCTACACAGGATGGGGGGCACACCTGACTGTTATTACATTACTACATGGGGGGGGCACATCTGTCTATTTCTACATTTCTACACAGGGTTGGAGGGGCACACCTGACTGTTATTACATTACTATGTAGGATGTGGGGGGCACACGTGACACTTGTACACATTTGTATGATTGTACTGGTATGTCAGGTACTCCATTTCATTTTGTATTGTTAACTGTCATGCTGACTAGAGGCATACCAGTGTACTACAGATCGTGGCTTTGGTTGCCCTACATATTAGTTCATAGTTCATAGTTCATAGGTTAGTACTAGGCTAACTGCCCTTGCGAGCCATTTTAAGCCTAGCCCATTATCCCTTGTGAGATTCAAACCCTGCACCTTGTGTTTGTAAGGCAAACACCCTAACCATTAGGCCACCCATTATTGCCTGACTTCCTACCCTTCAGAACTAACATCCAACTGTCTGCCCTGTTGTGGTCTGTCTGTGTAGGCCTGGGGGGAAGGTTAACCATAGCCATCATTCAGGGGCCATGTCACAGGCTCTGTTTGGGTTTGTCTACACCTGTCCTGCTGGCTGAGACTGTTGTTGGGTATGTGAACTGTTCTGACTGGCATGTGTGGGTCATATAGACACATATGTCACTCAACACATTTCCTGCAGTGGATTTTGTCACCTTGTGTAGTACTGGCTACTATGGTGACTCCAGTATGTGTTACAGATGTCACGGTGCCACTATGGGTGTCTACTGTCTGCTGCCATAACATTCAGCCACCCAATTCCCTTGCATGCTCACATCCATACCATAGCTACAGGTAACAACACATTCTACTCCATTTGGCAATTGGTAGGTTGCTTGACTTACCTTGAGGGTGTGCCAGACTTGTGGATGGTGCTGGAGGGCTGCCTATGTCGGATGCACATAATACACTCCCTATACATGGTTGAGCACAGGTAGTGTCATGTTTGACATCCCTTTTACTGTATGTGCGAGTCAGAGTCATAGAGAGTTGTCATTCCCTGGGTCCCTACTATGTCAGTGCATGTGCTATGCGTTGCCTCTTTGCCACAGCCTCGGCATACTGGGCACGCCTCCATCTGCCTACTGGGGCAGGCTCAGGTTGTTCCTTCTCTGAGTCACTCTGTGCCTGTGCAGGCCTTGGCATTGGTGGGGGGCTGTGTGGCTCTGCCCCATGCTGTTCCTGCTGCAGCGGTATCCGCAGGAACATATTGTGTAGCATAGCACATACCATAACAATTTGGGTACATGTAGCTGGTGAATACTGTAAGGCTCCACTGGATGTGTCCAGACATCGGAACTGTGACCTGAGCATCCCAAACACATGCTCTATTATAAGTCTGGCCTGTGCGTGTGCCTCATTATGGCATTCTTGTTCAGGTGTGTGTGCATTTCCGATGGGTGTCATCAGCCACGGCTTCAGTGTGTACCCAGCATCTCCCACTAGGTGACCGTAGGGGATGTCCCTATTGCCAAATAATGGGTACAGCTGCGTCAGATGCCATATGTGGGAATTATCATAGCTTCCAGGGCAGCCAGCACATACATTCATTATAATGCCCTGGGCATCACATACAACCTGGCAGTTGATGGAGGGTATGCCCCTGTGGTTGATGTAGACCCTACCCTGCTCACTGGGTGGTGCTTTGATGCATATGTGCTTGCAGTCTAAAGCACCCACTACCCCAGGGTATTCTGCTATTTGGTGAGAGAGACACATATTGCTGGTCAACACCTCATGGTTGTTGAGGAAATATACATGCTCACTGGCATGTACTGACATGGCATCCTGGAACTGGTGGAATGCTCTGGATGCTGATGCCTGTGAGATCCCCATGATATCCCCAGTTGTGCTTTGGGAGGTACCTGTGGCTAGTATACCTAGGCCTACACATACCTTCGTATCCACTGGGATGGGTTCCCCTCAGTCAGTTTGGTGTGTCAGGTGTGGCCGGCACAGCTCAACAATTTGCTGTAGGAGGTCTCTGTCCACCCTATAGCGCTCCACTATCTCCAGCTCATGTAGCCCCTGGTAGGTTACCCTGGGTCTGTACACTCTTCTTCGTCTCCTCACTGTGGGTTGTTCGGCAGCATTCACATCCTCATCACCCTCAGACTGTTGCACATGTTATTCTATGTTGCCTGCTACAGCCCTTCTCATTTTATAGGTTTGTTTGTTAAGATTTCCCCTCTTGTATACACCAGTGGTGTAGAGTGTGGGAAAAACCAGAGGGGAAGGTGTTGGCTTAGTTTATAGTAGTGCCCTGGGCTGGGCTGGTCTGCTGCCTGTGTAATTGGCTGATTCTGATACATTTCACCTGCCAGCTAAGCTAGTTCTCCTTGACTACCTTCCTACTGCTGTTTTCCTTTCCCATTGCCTTCCTATTTAAGCCCGTGTGCATGCCACGCAAACATAGTGCTAACATGTGCACATTGCTGCTATTTCCTGGTTTAACTTCTTTTGTCTTCCTGTAAAACCCACTGCACAGTGTGCACACCTGCTTAGGCTTTGTAAAGAGTGCTACGCAGGTTTAAACACACTCCTAGCTTAGCTGTGCTAAGCTAGGGGCAAACCCGAGCCACAGGGCTCCACTCCGCTTACAGTATGCCTGACACACACACCCTGATGATGTCACCTAAATCCTAGGCTTGCGCCAGGCTATTCCTACCCTTACACTGTTGGGACCTGCCTCACATGCTGGGGAAAACTGGGATTCACTACCCTTCCTGTGATTTGCATAGGATTGCCTTCTAATGCATAGCTGCATGTCTCACACTGAGCCCCCCCCCCCACTTAGCAACTACTACTCACTGGCCATGTTATCTTCTGCCTGCCATTGACTTGCATGGCTGAATACTGATTTTAGTTAGAATGCTTAATTTAGGTTCATTTTGATATTCCCCCCTGATCCCGTTTGCATGCCGCTGCCCTACGCTTAAACAGCTGAGATCGGCTACAAAATAATAAAAGTTGATTTTTGCATTTTTTTTATGTTGGCAATGCCAATGGCCTTATAGTTGGCCATTGGCATGCTTACTACATGATATGCAGCCTTTATTTGGAGCTGTCATAGCTCCATTTGGATTTTGCAGAAATGTACTTAGTTACTAACCGAGTACATTTCTGCAGTTAGCACTAGTCTTGCACGAACAGTTGCAAGCTTCCTGGATTGCAAAATTACCTCATTTGCATAGATTTCTCCTGCAAATGGGGTGATTTGCATACCAGGGCTTAGCCCATGTAGGAGTAGTGCATGAGCGCTCACGCACACCCCTGCAGGCTGTTCCTGGATCGCATGGCAGACATATTGCCTGCTTATGCTCCTGCACCGATCTTGCACTCCGTGCAAACGTTTGAGAATCTGGGAGATGGTCACATAATTTACTTGTATAGATTTGGAAACAGGACACTATCACAGGCCCAATAAACAAATTTCACTAATTAGGTAGCACTTATCAAATGCTTCATGATCAAGTACTGCTGGTGATTGTTAAGTCTTCCTCATCAATCAGCACCATTTCACAACTTAATGGCCAAACTGGAAATTGTGCAAGCACAAAGAAAAGAAAATTGTTTTACATGGTACCGTTTTCCCTTCTGTGTGATTCTGTGTCCTCAGAGTTCATATGTCAGTTGAAGAAGGTATGGGGTATAAACCCCTTCACATGGGAAGTGAATGATGGTCTTGTCCCCTTAAAAATATGTTAATTTAGGTGTCTTTTCCTTAAATTGATGTGTGGTATTACTTTTGGGTGCTCTAGTCACCAGGGTTGTTGATGTGTATGTGGTCATTTGGTAGTTTGTGATGTCTATAGACATGATGTATAGTAAATTGGCAACTTGTGTCCTGTAGTCATACAGTTAGATTCTTCAAAATAAGTAATTCTATGGCTCAATAAAAAAGTGAAGGTATACTTACAATTCCAGTATGAACAGTAACCCCCTTGGGGACCAGTATCTTGAAAGCAATGTAAGATACATGACCAAAACATAAAAATACTTGGGGTAATATGCATGGTTCTCAGATGTCATCAATTTCACACAATGTCCTTGATTTTACCATATATATTTTCACTATCTCTTGTAAAATTTTGGACTTTCTGGTAAATAACTAGGATTACAGTCAATCAATAATGGCAGACATTTGAGTTTTATGTTTTTTTATTGCACAGGAAAATGCATGGTGATCCAGAACCTGTTCTATTAAATTTTAAAGTGAATTAAAGAAATATTTAAAACTTGTTCCTGATTGTGGACCTTTGCACTCATATATATATATATATGTGTCTGTGTGTGTGTGTGTGTGTGTGTGTGTGTGTGTGTGTGTGTGTGTGTGTGTGTGTATGTATATATACACAGATATATATCTAATGATATGAGACAGCAGATAAGAATGACATATATGACTGCAGGCACCCCTAATGGGAGTGAGGGGCCCAATCAACATATGTGTAATATGTACCATTACTCCCCCCCCCAGCCACACAGGTGAAACATACAAACAAACACACAAACAAAGTAAACAATCCACTGCTCCCCAAACCACAGGCAGGATACAACCAGTGAGGGAAACACTGTGGACCTGCTAAGTCTAATCTAGAAACAAAGACAGGAACATCCCTTGCGGGACAACCCAAAAAGTTTGGTTATTTGAATTCTCATCAGTACACTGACTCATCAAGGCAGGGCGTGTATGTACTCGGACTACAAGGTTGGGAAAGCCTGAGGACCCATGGGTCAAGACAACGTATGAGATGGGTCCCGAGAAGTGGAGAGTGGGCTGTGTGTAGTGGTGTGGTTAGACCCGACCTGCACCCAGAGAAAGGATGAGTGCTGCAGAGGAGGAGCAGGGGGGGGACTATGGGCATGAAATTATGGGTCGAGGTGTGCAAGTGTTGGCTGGAGTGGTTCTAATTGGACTGCCTTGTGGATGTAAGCAATAGTGTGAATTGGGCAGAGCTGTTGCCTAATGAGCAGCCATTCTCGGTACGAGTCCCACTGCAACACAGTCTATTTTACATGACAAAGCATGGTATAACCAGATTTGTTGTTGCAAAACCCACTAAATATCACCAAAGAACACATGGTTGCAGCACCCCACTGTAGGCATGTAAGCCGTTCTAAATGGCATCACAACTTATTATTGTTGTTCTCACCCCCACCCAGAGGTGTAAGTGCCCAAATCTGCCTCCAAATTCAGTGTATATGCACAGCTATTGCTGTAGAAGAAATGTCCAGCTGTGGACCTTCCCTTCAGCCTTTCTGCACATCCCTGGCTATTTCCCCTACTATCTTTCCCTCTTTGTGGCCCTTTAACACCACTTACCTATCAACCCCTTTGTCATGTCTATTAAAGTTTACAGTTACAAGTAGGTGACACCCTCTTCCCCAACTATATTGGCAGAATCTGGAACTCCCTACCCACATGTATTACCTCAGCTGTCCCAAAGGACACATGTAAATAACACTTGAAGGAACACCTCAAGCACACTTGAATCAGCACATGCTCACCACCTGGCTAAATCCTCCCCCCACCTTACACTCTATACTCCTACATCAACTACTGAAACCAACACCTCTTGTCCTGCCTCACATGCATATACCAACATCCTTTAAACATTCCCTATTGCTCCCCTACCAATTAGTCCCACAGCCTACTATACAGTTACAATGTTGCCCCCTCTACCTACCTACCTACTCCTTCACTATTCTCTTCTACTCTAACATACAGGTGTGGAATAACTAAATTGTAACCCGGATACCTGAGTGTATCCTATCCAGAACTGTTAAACTGGAACTTCATCTTACACTGACCATTGTCAACAGTCATATCTGACATGTAAACCTGACCTAAGCATGAATAATACTGACATGTTAACGTAAACTAAGCATGAATAATATGTTACTTAGCTATGTTAAGTCTGTTACTCTCTATGAATGTGAACACCTCCATATTACTTGTAATGCATAGCTGGGTTGTACTGTGGAGCTCTATTCCCCGGGCCACTGCTGAAAATGGACAAGCATCCAGTAGGATTTTCCCGGTCAACAAATGTAAAGTAAATACATAAAGTAGCATGGGGGTAAGTGGGAGTAAGCGGGTTTAAGCCTGTTCGGGCTGCGGTAAGCAATGCCTACACTAGTTAAGCAATGTAGAAGCTAACTCAGTGTAAGACGCCGTAACCGCCCTTGCACAAACCAGCACATACTCACTTACAAGTGCTCAAAAGTGCCTTAGTCACACAGATATATACCTATGATATGAGACAGCACATAAGAATGACATATATGACCACAGGCACGGCCAATGGGGGTGAGGGGTCTCGATCAACATACTTGTTACACGTACCAATACCTCCCCCCCAGCCAAACAGGTGAAACATACAAACACACAAGCAAAGTAAATAAACCACTGCTTCCCAAACCACAGGCAGGATACTACTAGTTGGAGAAACATTGTGGACCCTATATATATATATATATATATATATATATATATATATATATATGTGACTACACAGACACATGCAGAGATATGTACAGTAAGATACATATGTAGAAGGTGCACACACTATGGAACAGCCACTATGCCTACAGTTAACACCTTAACAACTGGACACTGTATGGGCCACCCATACAAATGACAATCGCTGCCTACAACATATGCCCACAGAGAGGTCATAGAATAGACCACCACACACAGGTTTGCAGACATGGATAACATTTATTTCTGTATTATTACAGTTGTATATCTCATGTATTATAGCTGTTCAGACACTGACATCCATATAAACAGAGTAATGCACCTGTGAAACAGTTATACTAATACAGTAGTCTGGAAAGGTTCACAACTGTTGCTGTCCAGGCCAAGCCCTAAAAATTGTACAATAGTAAAGACAGACTGGGCCACAGGATAACAAACTATCAACAGTAAGTAATGCAGGTGTATAGTCCAGCAGCCTCTATCTACACTGTGTACAAAATCACTAGGTGGTCAAGATGTCAGTTGACCAAATGGGATGTAACTGTTACATAACAAGGCATAACTGACACAGTCACAAGCACACTGACAAACAGAACAGTCTGTATGGTAGGAGGCAGTAGGCCTGCATTGACCCAATGTATGTAAGTAGTGTAAATATAGGTGAAGTGTATGGTACTGTACATCCAGATACCTTAAGGCAGTGCACCACTGATACCCCCACATTTTGTAACAGCCTAGGGTATTTATGGTGCATCCCCCCCAGACTCATTAATACAGGCCCATATACCCCTGTTACATACACTTGCCTCTGGATTGCATAAGGGCACACATATATTGTTTAGGTGAAGCCCACACATATATGGCCTCAACCCCACCGTATGTGTGGGGAATACAACAGCAGTGGACTGATGGCAGCAATGGCAGTGTGATATACTCACAGCCCACTACAGAGCAACCCCTGACAGCATGTCATATGTGCAAAGCTTGGTATGTAGGTGGAGGACAGAGGGTGGAACACAGGTCTATATGTGGACAACTGTTGCCATACACTAAGCAAGTCACTGGTGTTATAGGATAGACTGCAACATACCCTAAGTCAGGGAATTGAGGTTAGAAACATAAATGGATGTAGCCATGTACAGATAGCACTCAACACACACACTGCCAGTGAAATATCTGACACAGCACCTGTGTGGTGGATGGACAAAACATGATAGGCACACCTCTGGCCACCAAGAGGATAGGCCTGCAGTTGAGAGCTATGCAGACAGACTGCATTCCAAGTTAAACTAGTATGTACACACACACCCTGTAACACCAGTAGTATACAAAGCATAACACAACTCTACTCACACTCTGTCTGCAGTTCTGGAGCCTCCTACAACAATGTAGCTGGCCTGAGTGTGCTGGTTCTCCTGTATGAGGTATTGCTACCTGCTGTCTGTAACACTGATGCCCACACACAGGAAGGATGTCCATCACACAGGAAAGGTAAAGGGGCCATGCCCACATAATGTGCGGATTTATAGTAGGCGATTGCCATGACAGTAGTAATTAGAAGTACTACACAGCAAGCTGCATGCAGTTAGCAAGTGGAGGACACCAATTGGTGCATAGGCCATCACCTGATCATGTGCATCACCTACTAAAGACAATCTATTCAAAGCATCTCAATCCATTTACTGGAGGGGGAGAGAGAGAGAGAGAGAGAGAGGAAGAGGAAAACAAACAACAAAAAAACATAACACAGATCTTAAGCTGACTTCACAGCAGTTTAGCCAGCTGTCATTCAAGAAGGCATCACTCCCACAACAGGTATGTGAGGTATAGTACCTGGTCCATCATAATGGGATAGATGATGTGGAATGATTTATATGTGCCATCAGGTGTTATTGTGATGATGTTCAGCTGAACAACTGCTATGGACAATAATGTCTGTTGCTGTGTGTAGTGGGCCATAACCATTAACTGTGCATGTCAAAACTGAGAGATAAGATGCAAGTCATCATAGTGTGTGTTGTGTAATGGGAAGTATGTATATTACGTGGCCAATAGCTGGTGGTGGAAGTAATGCCATTATGATTGACATGTGGGAGCCACAACCCACCACTGGTAGGATACTCAGGAGAATCTGTAGTGTAGCATGCCTGAATGCCATAGGTGTGTAATAGGGTTACCTGCAATCGACCCTTACATATACCCCCAATGTCAGGCCATGTCTATATGTGGCATCTGTCTGTGTTGTAGCAAGGCAGAACAGTGCAGCTGTGCAGGAATGTGTTGTGAGATTGTGGAGCTGATCTGAATGTACCCCACATATAGGTATGCATATGTGTACATATGTCACATATATAACATTTAAAGATATATATGTATATCAGCATGTATGTCCAGAAATATACATATACCCCTGTTCAGACATATATATGTGCACATATATATGTAGTCACATATATCTACACACATATAGATAAATACAGATATGCAAATGTCAACATCTGTACAAACACACACACAAACAGATATGTATAGTAAGACATGTCCCCTATATCACTACCACAGTGATGTGTGCTATGTGCGAGGCAGCAGCACACATAGAAATACAGACAGATATCTACAGCTGACAGTGTGTACACCATGGATGGGTATGTTACATGTTAGTCCTGTCCTAGCACCACAATGCTCCCACCTGTGAAGTATGCAATGAGAATATGGGGAAGTATGGCAGATATACATGTGGAGGTGGTCAGGATTGGTAGATATAGAGGACAGTCTACAGAGGTGGTATGTGACACATGTGGTGGGTAAACACCGTGGATGGTGTGTGTGGTCTGTGATATGGACACTCTATGGTCCCCAATATGACCACAATGGGAACAAGGCTCCCTCGAACTCCCACTCACAACAGCACTCCATGTCCTGAAGGTGCCAGGTCTGGTGGTTGAGCAGGGGGAGCATGTTGGCCATGTGAATGTGTACTGGGTGCCTCAGACGGATGTAGCATATCCCTCATGTGACTGTGGAGCCTGGTATGGAACAGACCCAGATCTGAGCTCAGGGGACAGGGACATGTTGGTGCGAGGCTGACGGGGGTGGGCCAACATCCCCTGGCTTGTTCCACCTGATGTAACAGTACATGAGGAGGCCCCAGGTTGGCACACACATGTGATGTGGCCAGGTATCCTGGTCAGATGGGTGTGGAAAGGTGGATCAGCTGGCCAATGAAACATATACATGTTAATGTGTCACTGTCATAGTACATATGTAAGTAGTAATAGTCTACACAATCCCGGTACATGTCCAACAGCATGCATAGAACCCCCATATAACACAGACTGTCAGATGTGCAGCAATCTCAGAGCAGCCATACCACTGGCATATATGTAACCATAGTGGCCCTGACAATGGCATGCAAGTGAATAGTCTGTAACAGGCCTGCAATGTTAGTGTACATACAGGGGACATGGCTACAATCACATAGTAGAAGGTGTGGTACACTACACAATCTGTCCAAATGGTAGTTAAGCTGTAGCCATACCTAATGAGTTGTGTGTATAGTCCGTTGAAGCTGATATGGGGGGGGGGTGACAGAGATGTGTATTATGAACCGTGGTAACCTTGCCATATGAGTCACTCAGATCTGTTCCCATCCTCATGTTTTTCAGGCACGATGGCACATAGCCACCTACCAACTTATTCCACAGAGGAGAATGAAGTGATAATCAACCACCTGGTACTGCACTACCAGGTCCTGTTTGGCAGGATAGCAGTGGAACAGCAGGAGCGAACCACCCTGTGGAATGATCTCGTCCACAGGGTCAATGATGTCAGCCTGCATAACCGCAGTTATGAGCAAGTCCGGCATCATTGCACCAACCTGCTTCACAATGCCCATTGACGTGCTGCCGCAGCCTGGGGGATCACCTTGCCACGGGGGGGCCATGCCATCCACCCCCCCGACATGTGTGGAGGAGCTCCTGGCCAGCCTCGTGGCACCTGCTTGTCCTGAAATACATCTACCACTGGACCCCTTTGTGGAGGTGGGTGTCACCCACACAACAGCTGAGGAGCATGTAGGTAAGGACACAAGGCACATCAGTAGACCCCTGTTGTGTAAATATCCACAGTGGTACATGTAGCTCATGCATACCTGATATGTTATACAAATAATGTGTGGCTGCATTGTAGTGATAATCAGATGTCCAGATGTGGTAGTACTGTGTGTATTTAAAGTAGATTTATGGTACTACTACACCCAGCCTGTGAGCACTGACATTGCATCTCTCACCCACTTATGTAGGTCCCTCTGGGGTAACAACAAGGCAGCAGCCTGAAGCTGGTGAGTATGTATTATGTAGATGCATGCCAACGCACCGGACCTGTAATGGTGATGTAATATTCTATGCATACATCTAACACACCTACCCTGAATGCATGCTGTACATGTGCATGCATTGTTGCTGTGAATGCATGTTCTCACAGGGACGGACATGATGGGGTATTGAAAGGGTATGTCACACACCTACATGACAACTAACATCCTGTCATTGCGGAATGTGTCCACAGGGGGTAACATACTGTTGGTAGATATGGCCTACAGTAGCGACATGTTCTGGACAACACCCATATACAGTGCAACACCAGTAAACATACTTATAGGGCAATGCCAACTGCTGCTGAGATACACTATGGCATACAGCATTACACTAGTCCACATTATTAGCTGGGTCTAAGCTGCAACATGTGGTGTGCAATGTATGGAACACTGCAAGCCGACACATATGTACAGGGCTTACCTGTCATGCATCTGCATAAATACTGAGGGGGCGGTCTCAGCATGAAACACTAGTGCACTGCAGCAGGGATCCTAAGGATGGTAGGAATGACTCTATCAGCATATAGTCAGGTCCAGGACCTGTGGTAGCCATAACCCTACCCACACTGCAATAGTGGTGACATTGTGTGAACACCATGGGATGTGCACATGAGTGGACCATGCAAACATGCAGAATAGGGGGACATGTATAGGGTAGGCTGAACATACACTGGCAATTGTGGAAGGCCCACCCTGGTATACTCCTGCCATGAGTATGCTGCTATAGTACACACAACAAGAGGTGTGATAAACCATCACAATAAGGGTGTGCACACACATCCCCACATGGTGTGTATGCATTGTGGTCAGCAGCTGCACACCTACCACAATCTGTAGACACTGCATGTAAATGTACAGGACATATGTTACATACCAGGTGTGTGTACAGCTAAGATCTGCAGTGCCGTGGTCGCATAAAGATCATGGATGTGTGTGTTAAAGTGATGATGGTGTGTACACCCCCCATAGCCATGGTATGCTGTGATGGTTGTCAGTGTAAGCATTTCTGCAGTGGCCATACATGGTCTGTTGATGTTAATAGCTGTAAATAAGGCATCTGGGATTCACCAATGATAACAGTCTACATATCATCCCAGGTATGTGTTGCCGAAACACATAGGGGCTGTGAGAGGTACAGCTGGCATACGTGACACATTACTACACATTCTGCAAATGGTTGGACACCTGTGAGTTGTTGGGCACAGTACATGGCAGGGTGCAGAACAGGTGCACAGCAATAATGTGTACATGGGTGCAGAGGTATCCAGGGAAGGGGCATCACCTAGTCACAGCACATGCATCATATACATGTATACTGCTGCTAGCATGGTGTGAGTATAGCTGAACCGCATGCTGTTCTGTACCATATGTTCTGCATGTTGGCAGATGGGTAATTGGAGGACTGTGTGTACAATCATTGTGCATCCTCACCTGCATGTGTTTGTGTGTGTGTGTGTGTGTGTGTGTGTGTGTGTGTGTGTGTGTGTGTGTGTGTGTGTGTGTGTGTGTATGCATCCTGGCGGTTAGGTAGTTTGTCTGCATGGTCACTCTGGCAAAGTGGTGGGAGGTAGATGCATGTATGATGCATGTGTGCACATGTGTGTTTGTGTGTGTGGCCATGTATGCACATTGTGGGGTGTTCATATGGCTGTACCCCCCCCCTTTGTGACCGTGCAGTACATGGACATGGAGTGCCACATTGCACACCAGGAATACCTGTCATGTACTCACAGGACAGCACATAGCAGAACATGGCCTGTACCTTGGATCAGGCATCCAGAGGGAAGGTAGACCCCAGGTACACACATAATATTGCTGTCAGCAGAGAGGTTACCTACAGCCCATGTATACAGTGCTACAGATGCATTGGGGAAGGAATAGTCAAAACAAGGGAGTGTATCCACATATTACAGCTGACACTTGATGGGCCAATGGAGCAGCATATCCTGCATGTACTGAGCATTAGATGCACATGACACACCAGTGGGAGGTATTATGGCTACAACATAGTAGCCCACACATATAGGGGCCATGCACATCATTCCGGCCATACAGAGGGTGCATACCAAATGACAGCATTGGGGCCATGTTACTCCACTACACACAGGTCAGGTAGGTAATGTAGCAACAGGCCTTGTGTAGTGGCCACTTCTGTGGGCATTTAGAGGACTGTGATGTTAATGAGTGGTAGCAATGTGTATATATTAACAAGTGTGATGCAGGATGGGGTAACACATGGACATATACGTGGGGCTGTCTGTAAAGGCATGGACAGGTAGGTAGTATGGAGATGTGTGTGTGTGTGTGTGTGTGTGTGTGTGTGTGTGTGTGTGTGTGTGTGTGTGTGTGTGTGTGTGTGTGTGTGTGTGTGTGTGTGTGTGTGTGTGTACTGTTAGGCAATGCTGTACAGGTTTTAAAGTGTGGTTATTGTTTTCCCCCACAGGTGGCGAAGTGAGTCAGGGTCCCTCCTGCACCCAATCTGAGGTAGGTGTCCATACAGACACTGATGATGATGATGATGATAATGGTGAGGCACAGGTGGGGATGTCAGGGGCCGACACTGCGCATATATTTGACATCCCCCTTTTAACCACCTCACCACACACACAGTTATAGTGCCTATACACACCCCAGCACCAGTGACCATAGCAGAGGGACAGCTGGCATTCAGTGGCATTGCACAGGAAAGTGTGGTAACCATGCCTACTGTGTCCAGTCACAGCAGGCATAGCTGGATGTCCGGCAGGCTGCCACATAGGCGCATGTCCCAGGGTGCTCGTGGTAAGGCTGCTGTTCATCATGCCCCTGGCATAGGCAACATAGCTGCAACCAGCAGACGCATGTTCCAGGCTGTAATGGTGGCGCCAGCACGTATTGAGCATTACACCAGACATTGCCTTAGGCTGCAGAGGGCTGCACTTGCTACTGTAGGCGACAACCTCTGTGAAGTGGTGGCTGCCATCCATGCTTCTAACAAGCAATTGGATAGATGGCATGATGAGCTGATGGCCCTCATCAGCTGTGGTCTGTCCGTGCTTTAACATGTGGTGGGGATGCTGCGAAGCCTGTGTGGACATGGCCCAGCAACACCAACAGCTGGCACTCAACATGAGAGTGCCAGGACACCAAGGGGCTCCCATAGTGGCAGTAGCAGCCCTGGCAGTGCGGGAGGTGTGCTGTCCACACCACACCACAGCAGGCCACATGCACATGGTTCTGGCCAGTTTCAGGAGGGATGTGGTACCAGCAGACAAATGTCATGAGCAGGTGAGAGTAGCACTCCAACAGCAGTACCTACATGTGTCTGTGGAACCCCTGGCAGGCACAGTCCATGTGTCTGTGGCTGGAGGCAGTGAACTGCACACCTTGCCAGGTATGGTCTGCAGCTGTCCATGAACACCTGTGTAGGGCAGCCACAAGGCAGAACTGTGTGCATGCATACCCACATACTATGCAAACACACCTAGGGCACCTCATACCTACACACACCACATCACCTCAGCCAGCTACCCAGAATACACCCCTCACCCACACACATGGTGTCAAATGTATGGCCCACCCTCCGCCTCTGGCAGACCAACATCACACCCTGTGCATATGATGATACCTGTGCCTCTTCCCTGTCATCCATACCATAGCTGCAGGGACAGGCTGATATGGTACTGATGCACAGGGTGAGTGTACACCAGTGTACCACAGTCCTACAGTGTAACATGTTGTAGGGTGTAGAGTGTGAGGCATAATTGGCAGGTGGTGTAGCCATCCAGCAGTGATGCCTTCTAGCTGTTAGTAATACTGCTTGGTTGTGGTCTGTAAACTGATATGCAGGTGTGTTGTAGGTGTACATGTGTCAGCACGAGGATGGTCTGCAGTCATAATGGGGTATGTCACTGTGCTGACACCATGGCAGTCACATGTCTGAGGGTACAGTCGGACACATTTCACAGGTTATTATACCGGGTATTGCCTCTGCCACATGGACAGGTGCCCTGCTGAGGCATGTATATCCTGCAACCTGATGTAGACCCATCCACATACATGCACACAGTTACTTGCCAACACTGGGACTAGACTTCTACCTAGCTATGTCGTGATACTGACGTGTGTGGCCTACATTGCACAAACACTGCCTTAACCACTCTGTATCCAACAGTCCTTGTTCTGGCCAGCAACAAAATGTGCAGCCCTTGCAGGTCATGAACTCAGAGCCCTTTACACTGCAGTCACAACACATGACCACTATGCCATGACCACTGTGGGGACAGCTGTTGTGTTACCAATACAGCTGTCATTACCCAAATTGAGTGGTATTGAAAACTTGCCTTTACATCCTAAATTGTGTAGTCCTTGTTATTAATATGACTGTTGCATCACATATGTTGTTTCATCATACTGTACACGTAGCAGATATATATGGTGGGATACATGTGGGAGAGTATACGCAACTGTGACGTTTACTCATGACAGGTATATGATTGTACACATATAGGTGTATAGATGTCTACATGTACATACACAGGTATACACATACATATGTCTGTATACACATCTGTATAGTGCTACATATATATGGCCATGTGTACACCTCTTTGTATGTACAGATGTGTACATATCTATACATATATGTATCTATACATATGTGTATATGTAGGTATATATATATGTGCACATAGATATGTGTATATAGCTATATATGTATGCACATCCTATGTGTACAGATGCCTAGTTATGTTGGTATATGTATAGATATCTATGACTATATGTGCATACATATCTATACCAATATACTTACTACTGTCAATATATCTGTAGATATCCATACATTTATGTGCATATGTATCATTATCTGTATATGTGTAGACATATATTGCTCTGTATAGGTATATATCTGAGTGTGTATATTGTATATCTATGTACTTATACATACCCAGCTATATATGTCGATATTATATGTGTAATCATAGATATATATCTGGATGTATATAGTACAGATATCCTCACTGTATGTCCTGGACACGGAGTGTAAACCTACCCCAGCCCCTGTAGTCCCAACATCATAGTGCAAGTGGATGTCAGGTATGTATAGCAGGTATATTGGTAGACTATTGCTACTGTAATTGTGATTGTCTTCACAGACATGGTATGTGTGGGAGGTCACATCTGCTTTCCACATGTGTGCCACTGGCTACTGACAGACATCTTAAGTACATCCTGGTAAAGTACCACTGCTAGCATGTAATGCCCCCGTGGACTGCAGCACAGATATTGGCCAATATATGTGGACATTCTGAAACACTCCTTACTGTCCGAAGGTATACACACAACCCTTTAGTGCTAAACATGTGTACCATGCATGGCATTATGGATGTTAACAGCCATGTAGATGGGTATAACACATAATGACTGGTATACATATGCCACCATGGGTATGCATTCACACACCCCTGTCTGGCCTGTCACATAATATCACTGGTACAGGGGTGCCATGGCCATATACTACCCATTAGATAGTGACATACATCTGTACAGCATCCCACTGCTCTGTCTGACATACATGACTGTTAAGCGAGACCCAGCACCAGTACATCTGGCAAGTATATCCACATGACATCTCACTGGATAAGTACACTAAGCTGCTAGACATGTAACAGTGCACTGTGTAGGCTACAGGCAGACTGGCTCATCACTGGTCAACATCTCCTATGGGGGAATGCACATGTACCTGCATATATAGCAGGCTCTGCAGGCATGCCACACCACAGGGTACGATACAGCTGTGTGAAGGTGCATAACCACATCCAATGTGAGCACAGCCACATATGGTAAGCTAGTATAAAAGTACAGCATATGGACTATCTGTTCAACAACATCCTCATATGTGCCACTCACAGACTAACGCTACATATACTGGGCTGCTACACGGTGTGGTCTGCTGTCTGTCTGTCGTATGGGACATATGTGCGTATGGCTGTACAAACATGTAAACCAATACAGTAACATACAGTGGAGCAGCATTTAACATCAGATAGGATGGGACCTATAACAATGACATCTACCACAGTCTGAACACAGGCTAAAGAACATGCTCACAATACACACACTGTTGACAGTCGCCATAGTTACACAGACCTCAGTACTGTACAAATGACCACGGAATGTCCTGGTGATGTTGGGAAATATTACCCATACTGTACATAACATGGGCAGCACTCTGATATCTCCCTGGCTTGCTATCATATATGATGACAATTATGATGGTGTACAGCACATATGCACCTCGCAATGCACGACATATGTACAAAGGTTGACAGAGATGTGGCTGGAAGCACATACATGGGGGTAATATTGACAAGTTGCTGTGTTAACCTCATACATGTACTGTCGTAACAAGGTTTGTTGCAACATGTGTCCTATGAGGGATATGAAGTCAGTAACTATCAGGGCTTTCACCATCTACAGACTGCAATCCTCACACTACCTTCTGCAGTTCACAGATACGTGCTCTGTGGGTAACACATGACACCAGGGGCACAACTCACTGCCCAGTCTGCAGACAACCCTGCAGATGCAGATTCCTCATAAACACAGTGCTGACATGGCAGGTATTACAACTTGTAAGACAGCCATATCCACACACACACACTGTGAAACCAACATTACTCCACATGCAGTATAGCAGCACTTACAGTCTGTAGTCAGGCCAGGCACATCCCCCTCCTGCATGTTGCCCTGTTTCCACAGTGTATGTTGTTAGAGGTAAATCTCCAATCCATCTGAGATGCTGTTCACTAAACAACAGATCTAGTTTCTGCCCAGAGTGGATGTAAAGGGCCAACACCAAAATGATGTTCCTAGATATTGGAGTGTGTTACCATGCAATTGGCTATGGGAATGTTACCACAGCTGTTCCACATGGACTCAGTTAGAGGAGGACTTCAATTGGTGCAGAGGCTATCAGCTGATCATGACCATCACTTACAAAACACAAGCTGCTGCCTAGCAAAGCAGGTGTACATCCCAAATCCACCAGAGAGGGTGTGGGTGGGACAGACAGAGACAAAGTATGCCAGGGAAGGTGTGGGTGAGTAAAATGTAAGCATGTTTGTGTCACACACCTACCAGTATGGGGTTTCAAACACCTGACTGCTATGCATAACTATCACATGTGTATGCAGTTATTGCATGCACCACATTGCTTACATGTTGGTGAGCTGTCCAGACGTATATGTGCTGGTGAATGACATCTGCAACACTGTTGTGATACAGTAGGCATAGCACACGAGCCTGTCCACATGAACAGGTGTCAGCGTCAACACAGCCACACTCTGTAAGGGACCCATACACATTACCACACTTGGCTGGGTAGCAAACACACTTCCTAACCAGTTACCTTGCCACAATACAGTAATGCATAGGTATGAATTGGCCCACAGGGGTTATCCTGGGGTTCTATGGTCAAAGGTTATGTGATGGTGTCTGACATCAGAGAGCATGCTTCAGTATGCCACTGGGTGTGGTACTGGGTGTGATTGTGGTCGGAAGCATCATACACCACATGCACAGACACAGGGTGCTAGTACTGGTGTGTATGTGTGCATTGCTTCACGGGTGTGTAGTGGTTGAGGGTCCCAGACAGCTGTACAAGGCTAGGTGAGGGGTATACCTTGACACCAGGCCACATTATGGCTAAGGGGTGTAGTGTCTGGAATGGACCACACAGGTGGGTATAGTTTACACCATCCAGTCTCCTGGGTTACTATTGTGCATGGCCAGTGTTGTGGAATGCTTGGCATGTATGTGTTCTATATGCCATAACATGAACGGTGTTTGGGATGTGCACTCATCCCACATTCATGTACAGTGGCATGTGGAAGTGTACCTGGTTTGTCTGGCCCATGTTGTGTACACAGAATGTAATCATCAGATGTGACAGTCCCGCCCTCATATGGCAAGGCCAGGTAATGGACAGCTGGTTGACCCTGCACCTACATTGGTAGCATGCTACAGGTATTCCTTGCTGTCAGTGGCATCTGTCCATACAGGGCATGTGTGTAAGGCATGGTATGTCCGTTGTGGATCACATTTGATGGAACTACAGTTGTTGCAGGCATCCAATGGGAAACATATTGAAGGCACACTGTCTGCAATTAGGTGCCTATTGTACTGCTGGACAGGGTGCCATGGCCTCTGTAGGCCATTGCAGTCACACCATTGTTACTATCAGTAGCTAATATGTAGTGTACTACACACATCTTGGCTGTTGCCTCACTATGTGTGTGTGTGTGTGTGTGTGTGTGTGTGTGTGTGTGTGTGTGTGTGTGTGTGTGTGTGTGTGTGTGTGCGTGTGTGTGTGTGTGTGTGTGTGTATGAGACATGGGTTGAGAGTGTGCTCTGGGTAATACTGGGGTTGCTAACTGTGATTCACTGGCCTTGTTGTCACATGTATGGGCATGGATATACACCACAGTCTCTTGGCTATTTCACAGCTGCTTTCCCTGTACAGTGGACATTGTGATATGTACTAGGGCCACCATATAGGAAAATTGTAAAACCCGCTACACATTGAAACCAGGTGTTACACATGCACACACAGGTTATGGGGTACAAACACACACACACACACACACACACACACACACACACACAAACACACACCTGTTATGTCCCTGAGTAGAACCCCTCCCTAACTAGTTTATTACACTACAGCATTACGCAGTTATAGTACGCGCCATGGTGATTACTGCAGTACTCCTTTCCCAAAGGCTGACATCACCAGGATTTTCAAAGTAGAGCATTTGACATGTACTGAGTATGACTAGCCTAAAATGCATTGCTCTTTACACAGACAGTGGAACACACACAAAACACCCAGAACCACCATGGGTGGGTATAGAACCCTACCAGGGTTCTGAATCACACTACAGCAGTAAGCAGTTATGGCACGCACTACAGAGATTACTGGGCTACAACTTTCCCAGAGGTGTATTACTAGGTGGATGACATCAGCTGCCTTGCAAAGGTTGAGCATTTGGATTGTGGGGAGGGTGGCTTGCCTAAAAAGCATTGCTCTCTACACAGACACACACACACTCACACACAGTTGCCATGTCTGGGGACAGAACTCCTACCTAGCTAGTTTATCACACTACAGCAGGATGCACTTACAGAACGTGCTACAGAGATTACTGGGATACAGCTTCCAAGAGGTGTATTACTAGGTGGATGACATCAGCTGCATTGCAAGGGTTGAGCATTTGGATTGTGGGGAGTGTGGCTAGCCTAAAAAGCATTGCTCGCTACACAGGCAGACACACAGTTGCCATGTCTGGGGATAGAACTCCTACCTAACTAGTTTATCACACTGCAGCAGTACGCACTTACAGGATGCACTACAGAGATTACCGGGCTACAGCTTCCAAGAGGTATATTAATAGGTGGATATCAGCTGCCTTGCAAAGGCTGAGCATTTGGATTGTGGGGAGTGTGGCTAGCCTAAAAAGCCTTGCTTTCTACACAGACAGACACACACTTGCCATGTTTCGGGATAGAACTACTTCTTAACTAGTTTATCACACTATAGCGGTACGCACTTACAGGACGCGCTATGGAGATTACTGGGCTGCAGTTTCCAAGAGGTGTATTAATGGGTGGATGACATCAGCTGCCTTGCAAAGGTTGAGCATTTGGATTGTGGGGAGTGTGGCTAGCCTAAAAAAGGCATTGCTCTCTACACAGACAGACACACACACACACATTTACCATATCTGGAGATAGAACTCCTACCTAACTAGTTTATCCCATTACAGCGGTACGCACTTACAGGATGCGCTACGGAGATTACTGACCTACAGCTTCCAAGAGGTGTATTACTAGGTGGATGACATCAGCTGCCTTGCAAAGGTTGAGCATTTGGATTGTGGGGGAGTGTGGCTAGCCTAAAAGCATTGCTCTCTACACAGAGAGACACACACAGTTGCCATGTCTGGGGATAGAACTCCTACTCAACTAGTTTATCACACTACAGCAGTACACACTTACAGGACATGCTACGGAGATTACTGGGCTACTGCTTCCAAGAGGTGTATTCTTAGGTGGATGACATCAGCTTCCTTGCAAGGGTTGAGCATTTGGATTGTCGTGAGTGTGGCTAGCCTAAAAAGCATTGCGCTCTACACAGACAGACAGACACACACACAGACACACACAAAAACACACACACAGTTGTCATGTCTGGGGATAGAACTCCTACTCAACTAGTTTATCAAACTACAGCAGTACACACTTACAGGACATGCTACGGAGATTACTGGGCTACTGCTTCCAAGAGGTGTATTCCTAGGTGGATGACATCAGCTTCCTTGCAAGGGTTGAGCATTTGGATTGTCGTGAGTGTGGCTAGCCTAAAAGGCATTGCTCTCTACACAGACAGACAGACACACACACACACACACACACACACACAAACACACACACACACAGTTGTCATGTCTGGGGATAGAACTCCTACTTAATTAGTTTATCACACTACAGTGGGACGCACTTACAGGATGCGAGACAGCGATTAATGGGCTACAGCTTCCAAGAGGTATATTACTAGGTGGATGACATCAGCTGCCTTGCAAAGGTTGAGCATTTGGATTGTGGGGAGTGTGGCTAGCCTAACAAGCATTGCTCTCTACACAGTCACACACACACACACACACACACACACACACACACACACACACACACACACACACACACACACACACACACACACAGTTGCCATGTCTGGGGATACAATTCCTACCTAACTAGTTTATCATACTACAGTGGTGCACACTTACAGGACACGCTACGGAGATTGCTGGGCTGCAGCTTCCAAGAGGTGTATTACTAGGTGGATGACATCAGCTGCCTTGCAAGGGTTGAGCATTTGGATTCTGGGGAGTGTGGCTAGCCTAAAAAGCATTGCTCTTTATACAGACAGACAAACAAACACACACACAAACACAGTTACCATGTCTGCAGATAGAACTCCTACCTAACTAGTTTATCACACTACAGCGGTATGCACTTACAGGACGTGCAACGGAGATTACTGGGCTACAGCTTCCAAGAGGTGTATTACTAGGTGGATGACATCAGCTGCCTTGCAAAGGTTGAGCATTTGGATTGTGGGAAGTGTGGCTAGCCTAAAAAGCATTTCTCTCTACACAGACACACTCACACACAGTTGCCATGTCTGGATAGAACTCCTACCTACCTAGTTTATCACACTACAGCAATGCGCACTTACAGGACGCACTACGGAAATTACTGGGCTACAGTTTCCAAGAGGTGTATTACTAGGTGGATGACATCAGCTGCCTTGCAAGGGTTGAGCATTTGGATTGTAGTGAGTGTAGCTAGCCTAAAAAGCATTGCTCTCTACACAGACAGACACACACAGGATGTAGCTAGCCTAAAAAGAATTGATCTCTACACAGACAGACACACACACAAGCACTACCAATAAACTGTAGAATCTTCTCAACTCGTAATGAAAGAACCAAATCAGCTCCAAGAATTCTTATGCCTTTAATGGACCAAACGAATGAAGCAGCAAAAAGGACATAAACTGCAGATAAAAAGTGTAGTAACTCATACACAGCAAATAAAAGTGTAATAACTTAGCACTTTCACCCGTAAAAAACACAAACAGGCATCATCAGAGTAACCGAACCTGCTTAAGGTTCCAACCTTTAAAATCACCCGCCCCCACTTTGGAACCAGTCACAACACAAACACTATAGTTGACCCAATAATACAATTAATTAATGCATCCTACTTAATATAAAAACTAATACTATAACAACTTCTGCTGTTTACATAAATAAATAAATAAATAAATCTACCAAAGTATTAAATAAACAGAATTCTAGTATCTAAGTGGCAACTTTTGCATATAAATGCTGTGAATATAAAGAACAATTCACAACCTATACCTCATGTTAATTTGGTATACAGTATTAATCATAAAATATAAATGACAAATAAAAACAAAATATTAATTAAATACTATGTATAACCTATCTACACTAACAGTTGATAAAACAATAATAATAATCAATTCATATACAATACTATCTGTATTTTAAAATACTGGACAATGAAATATGGTTGTTAATCCCTGGTGGTTTAGAGGCATCAAGCCTAAGCTGCCATAGGCATTCTTTGACCTCCAATAAGGTCTGAATGTCACCACCTTTGTCATTAAAAGGAATTCTATCCACCACAAAGAACAAAACTTTTTAAAATTAGGACAACTCAGACTATGCGTGTATAGGGCATTAGTAGTTTTTCTATTCTTAATGTCCCTTACATGTTTCATAATCCTAAGTCTCAACTTCCTAATAGTTTTGTCTACATAAAATGTGGAACAACTGAGGCAAGGGGCTATGTAGACCACCATCTTTGTGTTGCAATTGCAATAGCCCGGACATTTAATCGTCCTGTTGAAATTTTGTACTACTACATAAGGGCCGTTGTTAATATACTTACAAGTGCTACATAAGCCACATTTGCTCATTTTTGAGTTCTTATAAGTCTCCAAATTACTTTCCGTTTCCAACAACTCCTTCAGGTTCCTACCCCTGCTATATGTGAGAGTAGGTATTTTATCAACTATACTTGTTATGTCATTATTAAAAACACTTTGCCAAGTGTCAATAATAATGTTCTTGACTTGTTCAGCTACTTCATTGTAAGGTAAAAACATAGCCCGTCTCATGGCTTGAATATTAATTTCATCATTTTTGATATTGTGTCGTGTAATTTCTTTAACCAAACCTCCCATGAGTATGGGTTTAAAGACAGAATGTCTTTTCACCTCTATCTCACCTCTAATATTTGTGAAAATGTCTTTTGGATAACCTCTTTCCTTAAACATATCTATCAGTTTTGATAGTTCAATATTCAGACAGTCATCCTCAGTAATGAGTCTGGATAGTCTAACCATTTGCCTTTTGACTACATTCCTTTTTTGAAAAAAAGGATGACAACTTTGAAAGTGCAAAAAAGAGTTGGAATGTCTTTTTCCGGTATATACTAGAATGTAAGTTAAATTTATCCTTTTCTCTATACAGTAATATATCTAAAAAATCACAACTTTCACCATGTTTTTTATGAGTAAATTTCAAAAAAGGTGCTGTAGTGCCAAGGTATTTGATAAATTCTTGAATTTCTTCTACTGTTCCTCTCCAAAAAATTAAAATGTCATCAAGGTAATGCAAGTACAGTGTTACCTTGTGCATATAATCTGCTTATCACACTACAGCAGTACGCAGTATGGTACACGCCACAGAGACTTCTAGAACACAACTCTCCCAAAGGTGTATTTCACATTGGATGACCTCAGCAGGCTTGTCATAGTAGGGCTGAGGGGAAGGCCGTGTGTGCATGGGCCATTACCCATTCATGTAGGGGTTGACACGCCACATACGGATACACACAGGGTCATAATTCACAGGTACATGTATACAGTTGCTAGATAACTACTTCCTTGTGCAGTCATATTGCACAACTGGCACATGCATCACATGGTCTGTAATGCTGACAGATACTGGTGGCTAGTATCTGCAGTGAGTGACAGCTACACCTCATGTGTTTGGGGCCCTTTGGCTGTGTGCTGGGTAGGACAGGCCTGGATGGCTCCTTGTCACAGTCACCCTCTTCCACACATCTATGTCCATTTACCATTGGCTTATTATAATGTGTTGTCCTTACATATATGTCTGTATTCCTATCCACTGTGTGTGCAAGGCATGAGTGGTGCATACTAACCAGTGTCTGCAATAACAACTCCAACTGCCAGATATGTCTGGTCCACTGGTGTTTGCAGACATGGCCGTCATGTGTCTAAGTGTGTGAACATACCCAGTATGACCTTTCAGTATGTTGTTGCCTTACATTGCCTTCCTTTCTCTAAGTGTATGAGCATGCCCAGTATGGCTGTCTGTATTGCATGTGCATGTCAAGTCCGGGTAGTTTGTACTGCAGTGCTGACCTTTGTGTTGTACACCGACAGGTAGCATGCCGTCTCTGCAGGGTATCCATCCATCATTTGGCACTGACCATTACTACATTTCTGCATAGCAGGGGGGGGCACACCTGACTGTTTCTACAGGTCTACACAGGACTGGAAGGGGCACACCTGACTGTTAGTATATTTCTATGTAGGTTGGGGTGGAGGGCACACCTGACTATTTCTACATTTCTACACGGATTGGAGGGGAGCACACCTGACTGTTACTATATGTCTACATAGGATGGGAGGGCATGCCTGACATTTGTACACATTTGCTGGGACTGTACTGGTATGTCGGGTACTCCATTTCAGTCTGTAGTCTTACCTATCATGCTGGCTAGAGGCATACCAGTGTACTACAGATCGTGGCTTTGGTTGCCCTACATATTATTGTCTGACTTCCTACCCTTCAGAACTAACATCCTACTGGCTACCCTGCTGTGGTCTGCCTGTGTAGGCCTGGGGGGAGGTTAACTATAGCCATCATTCTGGGGCCATAGCACAGGCTCTGTTTGGGTTTGTCTATACCTGTCCTGCTGCCTGACACTGTTGTTGGATATGTGAACCGACCTGACTGGCATGTGTGGGTCATATGGACACACATATCACTCTGCACATTTCCTGCAGTGAGTTTTGTCACCCTGTGTAGTACTGGCTACTGTGATGACTCTAGTATGTGTTACAGATGTCATGGTGCCACTATGGGTGTCTACTGTCTGCTGCTATAACATCCAGCCTCTCAATTCCCTTGCATGCTCACATCTATACCATAGCTACAGGTAACGACACATTCTACTCCATATGGTGATTGGTAGGTTGATTGACTTACCTTGTCGGGGTGCCAGGCTTGTGGATGGTGCTGATGGGCTGCTTATATCAGATGCACACAGTACACTCCCTATACATGGTTGAGCACAGGTAGTGTCATGTTTGGCATCCCTTTTACTGTATGTGCAAGTCAGAGAGAGGTGCCATTACCTGGGTCCCTACTGTGTCAGTGCATGTGCTGTGCGCTGCCTCTTTGTCAAGGCCAGGGCATAATGGGCACACCTCCTTCTTCCTACTGGGGCAGGCTCAGGTTGTTCCTCCTCCAGGTCACTCTGTGCCTGTGCAGGCCTTGGCATTGGTGGGGGTCTGTGTGGCTCTGCCCCATGCTGTTCCTAGCTGCAGCTGTTTCCACAGGATCATATTGTGTAGCATAGCACATACCATAACAATTTGGGTACATGTAGCTGGTGAATACTGCAAGACTCCACCGGATGTGTCCAGACACTGGAACTGTGACCTGAGCATCCCAAACACACACTCTGTTATATGTCTGGCATGTGCGTGTGTCTCATTATGGCATTGTTGTTCAGGTGTGTGTGCATTTCTGATGGGTGTCATCAGCCACAACTCCAGTGTGTACCCAGCATCCCCCACTAGGTGGCCGTAAGGGATGTCCCCATTGGCAAATCTCTGGTACAGCTGCATCAGATGCCATATGTGGGAATCAACATAGCTTCCAGGGCAGCCTGCACACACATTCTGTATAATGCCCTGGGCATCACATACGACCTGGCAGTTGATGGAGGGGAGCCCCTGTGGTTGATGTAGACCCTACCCTGCACACCGGGTGGTGTTTTGATGCATATGTGCGTGCAGTCTATGGCACCCACTACCCCAGGGTATTCTGCTATTTGGTGGAAGAGACGCATATTGCTGGTCAACACCTCACAGGTGTTGAGGAAATATACGTGCTTACTGGCATGTGCTAACATGGCATCCAGGAACTGGTGGAATGCTCTGGATGCTGATGCCTGTGAGATCCCCATGATATCCCCAGTTGTGCTTTTGGAGGTACCTGTGGCTAGTATACCTAGGCCTACACATACCTTAGTATCCACTGGGATAGGTTTCCCTTGGTCAGTGTCGTGTGACAGGTGTGACCAGCACAGCTCGACACAGTGCTGTAGGAGGTCTCTGTCCACCCTATAGCACTCCACTATCTCCAGCTCATGTAGCCCCTGGTAGGTTACCCTGGGTCTGCACACTCTTCTCTGTCTCCTCACTGTGGGTTGTTTGGCAGCATTCACATCTTCACCATCCTCAGCCTCTTGCACATGTTGTTCTATGTTGCCTGCTGCAGCCCTTCTCATTTTGGAGGTTTGTTAGTTAAAAGTTCCCCAGTTGTATACACCAGTGGTGTACAATGTGGGAAAAACCAGAGGGGAAGGTGTTTGCTTAGCTTATACTAGTGTTCTGGGCTGGGCTGGTCTGCTGCCTGTGTAATTGGCTGATTCTGATACATTTCACCTGCCAGCTAAGCTAGTTCTCTTTGATTACCTTCCTATTGCTGGTTTCCCATCCCATGGCCTTCCTGTTTAAGCCTGTGTGTGCGCCGCGCAAATAGAGTGCTCAAATGTGCACACTGCTGCTATTTCCTTGTTTAACCGCTTTTTTCTCCCTGTATGACCTGGTGTGCACTGCGCACACCCACTTAGGCTTTTTAACAAGTGTTAGGCAGGTTTAAACACACCCCCTAGCTTAGCTGTGCTTAGCTAGGAGCAACCCTGAGCCACAGGGCTCCAATCCATTGAAAGTATGCCTGACACACCACCCAATGATGTCACCTACCTCCTAAGCTTGCACCCAGCTATTCATACTCTTACACTGTTGGGACCTGCCTCACATCCTGGGGAAAACTGGGATTCACTATCCTTCCCCTCATTTGCATAGGGTAGAATCATGGACATCATGGTATGGAGCACATTAATGGTTCCCACATGAAAATAAATGCTTCTTGCATCTAAGAAGCTGCTGTTTGGCCGTGGCTGAGGAGTGTAGCAGTAGCAAGCAGATGGCAGACAGCAAGCAGAGCACATGGACTGAAGAGCCCACAGGATCCAAGAGTTTTAAAAATGTCTTTCTTAGGGCCAGTTAAATGTGTTTTGTGCTCATTAACTGCAAAGGGATTATCTCAACTAGAAAGGGGATGAGAAGAGAAGAGTGAGAGGTTTTAGCGCTCCCTGCTATACAAAGGCCTGCAGTCTTCTATGGATTCAAGTGTGGAGCACCTATCTTACCTACCATGATCTCCATGGAGTGAATCCACCATTCTGGTTACCAGCAAAGATAATGTGAAAAAGAAGAAGAAGAAGATAGAAGGGAGAAAGACAGAATGAAGGTGAATGTAATGCAGAGCCTTTGGCATGCCACAGCAGTCCAGTCACTTGTAAAAAGTATCTATAGGACCAAGAATACCATGCCGTAAACATATATGCAAATAAAGAAAGAAAGAAACAAACAAAGAAATACAAAATCTGCCAGGGTGGAATCAAATTCAAACACACCTCTTAACCAGGTCTGAACATGCTGAATATTTTTTTCGTCCAGAATGTGGAATAAAGACAGACATTATATGTGGACATGTTTTGATTATTTGTACTACTGACTTCCAAAAGTGTGGGAATAAGCAAAGTTTGAGGACTTGAATTAATCTGGAGCTTTTGAAATAAAAGATTTCTGTAACAGTAATGTCTGTCATTATTCATTAGATTAAAATCCACTACATTTTGTCAAAAAAATCCACAAGCTTTTCGAGAGATGGCACAAAATGGTAAGCCAAAATTAGGGTTGGGGTCAGTGACGTGATTATCGCAGTGGAGTTTTAGAGTTTTTCACTCTAGCGGAATTGACATATTTGATTACATGCTTTTGTATTTTTGCTTGACAGTTTCTGCTATTTTATATTTAATCTATAACTTGGTACTGGATCTGCTGTAGTTTTTTTTCCTGTGAATTGTTAGGCTATAGATTGCATAGGGCACAGTTCTGTTCGTGTTGTATAAGTTAGTAATCTAAGTGTATCTGAATAGACTATAGAAAAAAAAAACTTCTACTGTATGCATATACTATCTTATCTATTTTGACATTGTAACATTTATTTTATTGTATTCTGTCTGACGTTATTCTATATCTTAAAAGACTTTTTTATACTGCATATTATTAAAATTAAACCACACCCTCACTCCATTAAACCCACCACAACCTCTATTCCAATAAACCACAAAACTGCATACTACCTCTCTCCTTCTACACCCATCCACAGTCTTCCAACACAGATAACTCAATCACCATGTCACCAACACCACACTCCCACAACCATATCATCCCATTACTCTTGCCTTCCCTATCCATCTGTCTTTACTTTTTCTCCTTCATTACTACTTATCACCATCCACTTAACACTATGCACTGTATCAATTCCCCCACCCTACCATACACCACAAACCATCCCTTCATACCTGCAAACCCACAACCAATTATCCTTTACCCTGTAATTTTTCAACTCATCTCTCCTATCCATTACATCTCTCAATCCAAAAAATACCCCAGCCGCAAACACCACTTTTTAACTGTATTCTACCTTAAAACCATTACCAGCATTTCAGCCCAACTACTACTAGGAGGTGATATCCACCCCAACCCTGGCCCAACATACAACACCCATACCACACCCAACCCCAACCTCCCATGTAAGCATAAACCCACTGATTTACTCATTATAAACCTAAATATTTGCAGTATCATAAATAAAATAGAAAAGTTACATGGAATTATCTCTGTATACAACCCAGACATTATAGTGATTACAGAAACATGGCTAAAACCCCACATTAAAGATAACTCTATAACTCCACCTGGCTTCAACATATTAAGAGTTGATAGACCTCACAGAAAAGGTGGTGGCATTGCCCTTCTTTATAAATCCAATTTAAAAGTCCAGCTCCTTCAAAAAGAAACCCCAGATTTCAACACTGCTGAGACCCTATTCACCAAAATCCTACTAAACCAACACAAACAACTAAACCTACTCAGCATTTATATACCACCAGGAGACAACCTTAAGACACTAGAATCTATACTCTACTGGGCTTACCACTCCCTGTCCCAAGAAACTTTACTCCTAGGTGATGTCAACATAGACTGGAACACTATACACTCACCCATAACCACCAACCACATAAACCTATATAATTTCATACAACTCATACACTCACCCACAAGAATTGACAAAACCACCAAACAAGAATCCACCTTAGACTGGATCCTGACTAACCAGCCCAATACTGCCCACCTATCTTGAATACTACCTGACTCCCTCAGTAACCATAACCCAACCTTTCTCCTTCAGCACAAAATAAAATCTACTAACACCCCCACTCTCTTACAAATCCATTCCCAAAAACTTCTCCCCAGAACAATTCTCGGAAGCCCTAAAATCCTGTGACTGGGCTCCCATAAAAACCCTTCCTCTGGATAATGCAGTAGAATACTTTAATGCCAACTTCCTAGAAATTTTAAACCAACTAGCCCCACTAAAAACTATAAGATTGCGAAGTAACCCTGCTCCCTGATTAAACAAAGCCACAAAAATCTTACTCAAGACTAGAGACAAAGCTTGGATAACTTGGCAAAAATAGAAAACTCCCATAACTAGGCAAAGCTTTGCTGAGCTCAGAAATAAAGCAAAAAAGCAAGTTAGGTTGGACAAGAAACCCTACTTTATTTCCCTTCAAAGTAAACATAACAACAACCCACAGAAATTCTGGGCTGCAGTGAACAACATCCTCCAGCCTGGTAAAGCCACCCCCACAGATATCATAGGTACTGATCCACACATAGCCTCTAGTTTTAATAACTACTTTACCTCTTCAATACTGAACCTGGTAAGTGCAATATCACCCATGACCCAACATCAATCCTTAAACTACCAGACTAACTCCACCTCCTTCACTTTTAACCCAGTTCCAACTACAGCCATTCAAAATCTCTTAGCTAAACTCAAACCTACCACCCTAGCTGCCGACAGTCTCCTGTTCAATATCTCCAAATTGCATCCAATGCCATTACCTACCCCATCTCCCTACTCATTAACAGATCTATCTCCTTGCTTCATTATGGAAAATCTCATATATCATCCCTCTCCACAAGAGAGGTCCATCTACTGGCTTCTCCAACTACCATCCCATTGCTATCCTATCACCCCTCTCAAAAAGTCTAGAAAAATGTATCCACCACCAAATCCTTACCCATCTGTTAACTAACAACCTTCTAACTAAAACCCAACATAGATTCAGACCTTCCCATAGCACCAACACTGCTCTAATTAACTTCTCCAATACAATAAACCTGCATAGGAACCAAGGGAAGCTTGTCTCTGCCACCTTCTTAGACCTGTCCAAGGCATTTGATACAGTTTTCCATAGCAAACTCCTCACCTGCCAAGCAGAACTCAACCTCAATGACTCCACCCTAAAATGGTTTAACAGTTACCTAAACAACCGGTCACAATCTGTCAAATGGGGCAACTCCCTATCCCCCCAACTCCCTGTTACATGCAGTGTTCCACAAGGTTCAATCCCTGGTCCCCTTCTCATCAACATATTTACAAATAATCTCCATCTAGCTACCACTAAAGCCAACATCGTCCAGTATGCGGATGACACTACTCTAATCTGCTCAGCACCAAACATCCAATTACTACAAAGTAAAGCCCAGGAATCCTTCACTGAGGTAGATAACTGGCTAAACAACTACCAACTAATACTAAACCCCCCAAAAACACAGCTAATATTATTCCACCCAATCAATCACTCCTCCGCCACCTTTACCATAATGTCAACCAATGGCACCCTCATCACCCCAGTAACTGAGACCAAACTCTTAGGCATCATTATTGATCAACAACTTAAATTCAACAAGCATGTATCCCAAACTATCTCTAAAGTCCATAAAAAACTTGTTTGCCTAAATTGTTGCATACTATTCCTAACCCCCGAAACTAGAACAACAATAGCCAGAACTCATCTCTTATCAGCACTACTATACGCCTCTCCAGTCCTCATCAACATTAACAAAACTAACCTGAACAAACTCTCCACATGCTACAATAAAATAGCTAGGTTCGCTGCCAATAATAGATCACATTCCCACCACTGTCAATCCCTAATTAAACTGCACTGGTTAGAATTTCCAAACCTCCTACGCTACCTCCAAATGATCATAGCCCATCAAATTCTTTTTCATCTGGGGAAGAGCCCTGCCCTAGCTGACATACTAAACTTTCAAAACCCCAAATGGGAACTACGTTCATGTAACAATAACCTGATTGAAATCAACCCATGGAATAACAGCACTGGGGAGGCCCTATTCTCTTATGATGTTGCTAAAGTATGGAACACCCTCCCACCTGAACTCAGGCTACAAAGTCACACAAGCACCTTCAAGGGCCTTCTTAATTCACACCTCAATGCTAACCCTCTCTGCAACTGCAAAGACCCCCCCATGAAGACCCACTACTCCATATAAGTGACCCACTGTATGCCTCCATTGCATACACTATATTCTCACCTGATATACTCATCTGATATGTACTTTATTTGTAAATATTGCAAATAAGGGTTCTACTCCTGAGTATCTTATTGTTTGAGTATCTTATTGTTTTACAAAATTGTTCTTGTACTTCTTTGTTTCTCTTACCTTGTATACCAGTTTTTTATTGTTATCTAAACCATGTATGTACTCTGTTAACTTCCTTGGAGCTTTTCTCCCCAGGACTCCACTGAAAACGGACACTCTATGTCCAGTTGGATTTATCCTGGTAGAATAATGTTAAAATAAATAAATAAATAAACAATGCATAGTTACATGTCTCACACTGAGCCTCCCCCCTTAGCAACCACTACTCACTGGCCATGTTGTCTTCTGCCTGCCATTGACTTGCATGGCAGAATACTGATGTTAGTTAGAATGCTTAATTTATATTCATTTTGTTATTTATCCCCCCGATCCCATTTGCGCGATGCTGCCCTACGCTTAAACAGCCAGGATCGGTTAATAGGAATTAAAAGTTGATTTTTTTTTTAATTTTTGTGCTGTTTGCAATGCCATTGGCCTTATACTTGACCATTGTTATGCTTATTACATGATATGCAGCCTTTATCTGGGGCTGTCATAGCTCCGTTTTGGATTTTGCAGACATGTACTCGGTTACTAACCAAGTACATTTCTGCTGATTGCACTAGTCCTGCACGGATGGTCACAAGCTTCCTGGATCACAAATTCACCTCATTTGCATGGATTTCTCCTGCAAATGGGGTGATTTGCGTATAAGAACTTCGCCCATGCAAGATTAGTGCAGAAGCGCTTGTGCACGCCCCTGCAGGCTGTTCCTGGATCACACGGTGGACATATTGCCTGCTTGGGCTCCTGTACCAATCTTGCACACCGTGCAAGCTTTTAAGAATCTGGGGGACTGATTTGTTTTATGTATATTGCAGCTTTATCAGTCAGAAAATGAGTGCGCTGTTCCTTCAGTAATGTCTGAACACTATACTGTTAAAGCAAGAATTTCAGAAAATAATTTCAGGGCAAACATAGCTCTCAACCTCTTTGTGCAAGAAACAGCAAAGTCCAAAAATAATGGGGGAACAAAGGCCTAAAATCATGGACAAATTTTAATATTCCTCCAGTTCACATAGAAAGTTAATAGAACCACAGGTTTTGCAGCAAAATGCATTTTCTGAAGAAAAATAAATATTAAACTAATGCCTGCTATTATTGACTGGACAGTTGAAAGTTTTAAGGATAGTTATTTTATAATCTAAAAAGAATTTCATACAATCCAGCACATCAAGGTTTATCACTTTTGATCAGTTTATGGGTAGATTGTTTTGAGTCACAGAAAACCATGCTGATCCTTTGAACACTATGGCTCATGTTGTACCCATCTTTTCTCTGTTCTAGCCTTCCTAATATCCTTTCCCAGTCTTTGATAAAGTGATCCTGTGTCCACAGATATGTTCATAGGTTCATAGATTCATAGGTAGGTACTAGGCTATCTGCCCAAAGGCATTTATAAGCCTAGCCAGGATGTGTTGGCTTTTGCCTCCCTTTTAGATTAGTTTCCTGAGCCTCTGTCCATCAGGGCCACTGAAGTGATTCCAGAGGTAAATTTATGATTTCCCATCCACTCATCAAGATTTCTCTTGAAGAGAGTCAGTGAAGGGCTTTGCCTATCATAGATTGGGATTCTATTCCAGAGCGAGGGAAGTCTCTGGGACAGGAATCTATCCCTCCAACATGTCCTGTTTATTGTTGTGCTGAGGTTTAAATCTCTAGAGCGTGTGGCTCTAAGAGATTTGGTTTTCTTGAGGTGGAGCATGTCCATTAATTCCGGGTTAGACATGGCCTTGTACGTCAGGCAGAGATCACCTCTGAGTAGGTGGTAAGCAACCAAGTAGAGATGGAGTTTCTTTAGTCGAGCTGCATAGGGCATCTGTTTGAGCCCCATGATCCTCTTGGTGAGGTACTTCTGTGGTCTTTCCAGCTGTTGCAGGTTCATGTAAGGTACATCCCAAATGGGGCATTGTACTCTATTATGGGTCTGATGAGTGATAAGTAGAGGGGCATAATAACCTCTCTTGATCTAGATGTGAACCCTTTTGTGATTAGGTGGGCTACATAGAAGGATTTTCTAACCACTTTGGCAATGTGATTAACAAAGGAGAGGTTGCTATCTACTTGGGTCCCCAGATCCCTAATTACATCTTCCGTACTTAGTGGATTATCACCTATGTGGTAGTTTGTGGGCACTTTGTTTTTCCCAAAGGGGATGACTATGCACTTTTTGGCATTTAGCTTGAGGCCATGATTCTGACACAAGGTATTTATCTCCGTGAGACCCTTCTGGAGGATGTCTGTGTCAGCTGGAGAGTCAATTATGGCCCCCAGTTTGCAATCATCTGCGAACTTGGTCAGCCATAGTCCTCCCATGTTTGCCTGTACCTCAGAGACGTATATACCGAACAGGAGGGGACCCAGGACTGAGCCCTGTGGGATGCCACTTGTAACAGATTTAGAGTCAGACATAGCACCCGCAACTCTGACCATGTGAGTTCTATCCATGAGCCAGCTGGCAACCCATCTTGTGACATAGGGGTTAATGTTCAAGCTGGTAAGCTTATCTATAATGCCAGAGTGGGGAATGGTGTCGAAGGCCTTTGCGAGGTCCAGGTAGGCTATGTGGACTACCTTTCCCTCATCTATGGCCTTGGTAACTGTTTCAAAGAAGTCAACTTGGTTTAGGAGGCAAGATCTGCCTTTAACAAAGCCAAATTGGGTAGGGTCCAGTGTCTGGAGGTTCCCAGTGTCTCTGTTAATGAGTTCCATGATGATACGCTCCATAGCTTTGCAGACCAAGCTAGTCAGGGTTATAGGGCTATAGTTCCCAGGATCCATTGTGGCACCACCTTTGTGGAGTGGGATAACTGTTGCTGTACTCCATTCTTTGGGTACATAGCCTGTGGTAAGGCTGAGTTTGAACAGTGAATTTAGGTTAGGGGTTAGTTCATTTTGGAGCTCGTGTAAGACGCAGCCTGGGATACCGTCCAATCCCATTGATGCTGTGTTTTTGGCTTTGGAAAAGGCTGTTTTCACCTGTGTGTCTGTGATATCTGGGGGTCTACATTCTTCTGGGATGGACACGGGCTCTTTTGGGGGTGAGGGGTGGTAAAGTTTGCACTGAACCTGTCAGCCAGGATGTTGGCAATGTCAGTTGGTTCAGTGTATTTTTTGCCATTTTGTACTAGCTCAGCACAGATCTGAGAGTTGCCACTTAGATTCTTGACATAGCTAAAGAAGGCTTTGTGATTATCTTTAGAGTCTTTGGCAATTTTTCTTTCAAGCTGGCCTTGGATGATTTTATGAAGGATCGTAGTTTCTTGCAGATACTGATCAGGGATGCCTTCCCTTTTTGGGATTTTGCTCTATCATGTAATAGTTTCCTTCTTCTGTTGTATACCTTATTTATGGTCGGGGTCCACCAGACTGGTTTCCTCTTTTTGGAGGAGTGAGTCTTGGTTTTACTTGGGATGGCTCGATCCATGAATTCCTGTAGGTGCTCATAGAGTGCATTTGTAAAGGATTTTGCGGTTTGAGCAGCATTATCCTTTAGCAAGGGGGCTTTGAAACTTTCCACCTTGGTCTTGAGAAGTGTGAAGTTTGCTTTTGAAAAGTTTTTCACAGTGGTTTCCTTGACTGGGGGTGAGGTCGGGATGTGGATATCCGGTGTGATTAGTTTATGGTCTGATCTTACCAGCAACAGGTTTACCTCTGGTGTGGAACATTGGTCCCCCATGTTGGTGATGATCAGGTCCAATATGTTGTCACCTCTTGTGGGAGTGGTGACCAGTTGTTCCAGGGCATATGAGTTTATAAACTCTAGGAAGCGTTGGGCAAAGGAGTTAGTACTTGAATAATTTTCCCAGTCAATGTATGGGTAGTTGAAATCATCCAATATCATGGTGTTAGGTAGGACCTTCATATTTTCCAGTGTTCTCAGGAATGCTGAGTGGGGGTCCTGAGACAAGATGGGTGATCTGTAGCAAGCTACAATCTGAAAAGCAGCTTTGCCAACTGTTAGTTGCACATGGATGATCTCTGAGGCCTCGTGCTGTGCCACTAACCTGGAGGTGTGGGTATCCTTGATGAAAATGGATACACCCCCGCCTTTTGTATTTCGGTCCGGGTAGGTGTTCCTCTAAGAAGTGATTCCAGCCTGCAGATATCCAGGTTGTGCACATCCATGCCCCATCCCGAAGGTCTGTAATTATGATCTCTTATAATGTATGGTTTATTACTGCCATGCTGTTGTTTCCACTAGTTGAAGTCTTTCCTAGATCACAAATGTCTCCCATCATACCTTGCAAAGAATACAGTTGCAGCAGTATAATCTGGTGTCAATAACACATGTTCTTTCTTCACTGCTGGAGCTGGTTATGTCTTTTTTCATTTAAACACACTTGCACTTTGCCACTCAGTCACAACAGTCGAATGTAGCCAGGTTAATATGCTTAATAATCCATGTTCTTCGAATATGATCATTCAGCCAGTAGTGATGCTAAGAGCAACAACTCTATATCTTGGCTAGTTACCACTGTGATTTTCTTGCAAAGGATTGACAAAGGTTGCTAAATAAAAGAATGATTTTTGATGACATAAGAAACCTTTTTCCATCCGAAAAAAAATATATGTGCAGATAAAAGAACAATCCTGCATCAATAAAATTCTCATAATTAGAATAACATAACTGGCAAAAACATTGTAAATACAGTACTTCAGCTGATATCCAAATATAATAGTCAAAGTCAAAGTAAACTTTATTGTCGATCAGATATACGCAGCAGTGCAAGCTGAACAAAATTATGTTGCTTTGGTCCCTGTGGAAGACATAACAATAAACACATAGTTTGAATGACATTAAGACTACTGCACATACACTAATAAGTAAAATATTAACAACACAATAGATTACCGCAATTGGACAGGAAGACTTTACACAATATTATACTAGTAGGTATTGCAAGACTATGACTTCACATTGTGATTGCTTAGAATATTGCACTTCATCAGTTGTAGTATGATATATTCTGATGTTCATATTGCACATGTATAGTGTGGTAACTCAGTCCTGACTATTGGACATTTAGGAAGTAATAGCATAAGAAATCAGGCTAACTGTACCAGTTACTGAAGAAATTTGCCAGAGTGATTACTATAGCTCATACTTCATAGCAAGTGGCATATTGATCTAATTATTCATGGTCATGCCTGGCATTCAAATTCAGCAGCCTTATGGACAGAGAGAAGAAGTTCCTGTTCAGCCTAGATGTTTTGAGTGTAAGCTGTGATACCATCTACCCAAGGAAAGGAGGAAGTACTTGCCATGGGCAGGGTGAGTGGGATAGTTGATTATCTTCCTAGCCCTTCCCACACACCAAGTCTCATGCAGATCATTCATGGATGGGAGCAAGGAACCAATTACTTTTTCTGCTGTCCTCCCCACCCTCAGGAGAGCCTTGTGGTCAGATGCTTTTCAGTTACCATACCAAACTATGATGTTATTTGAGAGGATGCTCTTGATGGTCCCCCTGTAGAAGGCTTTGAGGATGGACTGAGCCAGTTTGCCTTCTTCAATTTCCGTAAGAAGTTTAGACATTGTTGTTGTACCATCTTCACTGTGTGGCTATTATGAGTTGACCAGGATAGTTCATCTGAGATGTGCACCCCCAGAAACTTGGTGTTTTTGACTCTTTCCACTACTACCCCTTAATTTCCAGAGATTGATGTGTCTCCTGAGTCCTCCTGAAGTCCACAACTAATTCTTTGGTCTTGCTTACATTTAAGGCCAGATTGCTGCTGTCACACCAGCTTATCAGATGCTCCACTTCATCCCTGTAGGCTGTTTCCTCACCATTTCTGTCAAGACCTACGACAGTGGTATCATCCACGGACTTGATGATTTTGTTGGATTCATGCTTGGCCATGCAGTTGTGCATCAACAAGGTGAACAGAAGAGGGCTCAGGACACAGCCCTGAGGGACACACATCCTCAGTGTAATACTGACTGAACTGTTATTTTCCACAAATTCTTTTTGGGCTCTGTTGATGAGAAAGTCCAGTATCCAGTTACAGAGGGGGTGTTGATGACTAGCTGGGTCAGCTTCAATATCAGATTCTGGAGGATGACAGTGTTAAAGGTGGAACTAAAATCAATGAACAGCATTCTGACATAGCAATTCGTCTTCTCTAGATGTGCCAAGGATTCATGAAATGCTATAGCTATTGCATCATCCATGCAGTGGTTAGATCTATAAGCAAACTGTAATCTGTCCAATGTTGCAGGTAGGCTTAAAGATATATGGTTCTTGATCAACTGATCAAAACAATTAATTACTGTTGATGTAAGAGCAACTGGCTGGTAATCATTTAGGCTTGTCAGTTGGGATTTTTTGGGTAAGGGAATAATTGTCGTATTTTTGAAGCAACTGGATACAATGGCTAGTTGTAGGGATGTGTTGAATATATTTGTTAGTACAGTGGACAGTTAGGTAGCACAGTCTCTTAGAACCCTCCCCATAATATTATCAATACCAGCTGCTTTTCTTGAGTTTACTTGCTTCAGGGTCTTCAAAATATCAGATGTTCTTAGACATAGCACCTCCTCATCCTGTTTGACAGGGAGCTTATTTGGCACAGTGTTTATTGTCCATAACAAATCTGCTGAAGTAGGTGTTTGGTTTGTTCATAAATTCTATATTGTCATCACATTAGGAGGATGCAGGCCTGTAGTTTGTTATGGCTCAAATGTCTTGCCAGAGATGCCTGGAGTCCCTTTGGTCAGAGAAGTGCCCCTGAATTTTACATCCGTAGGTCCTCTTAGCTTCCTTTATACCTCTACTTAGATTTTTCTCTGACCTTTCTTAGGATATCCTTGTCCATTGATTTAAATGCAGCATTTCATACCTTTAGGAGCTCATATACTTTACCAGATAGCCAAGGTTTCTGGTTAGCATGCACAGTGATACATTTGACTAATGTCACGTCATCAATACATTTTGAAATATAGGCCATTACAGGTTATGTATACTCCTGCAGATCAATATGGCGGCACTTTACAGCTGCATCTCAATACACTGTCAAGGTCTTAGATTCAATGCAGTCCTGTAGTGCCAGGACTGCTCCCTCAGGCCATATCATTAGTTTTCTGGTTGTGGGTTTGCTTCTTTTCAGCAGTGGTGTGTATGCAGGAAGCAGCATGATGGCCAGATGGTCTGAGTTGCCCAAATGTGGATAAGGTACTGCTTTGTAGGCCAGTTTTACATTTTTGTACACCTTATCCAGAGTGTTCCCTATCTTAATACAAGGAGAAGCATTAATTAAATGGCATGAATGTACTTTTAAAAAGGTTCTGCTTCAATTAATATATTTTAGGACTTCAGTTTAGCTAAGTTGTTTACATTACCATTTGCAGTGATAGTCAGACTTCATATAATCTATGTATTTGTCTTATGATGCCTAGTTATTAATTGACTTAAATATGCACAGACCAAAATATAGTACCAGAGTCATGATATATTCCAAGTAGGAACAGTGTATCAAAAAGGAGGTGTACTGTAAACATGATAACATTAGTTAATGTGGGATGGATTGGTTCAAGGAGACGCAAGAAAGCATTTTAACAGAAATGTACCCAACATGAGTGGAACACACTTGCTGATATAGAAACAGTGGAAATATAGTAGAAGGTGTGATGATATGGGCTAGGACCAGCATAGCCAGCTGGAGTTCTGTAAAGAATGATATGTCCTTTGAATATCAAACTGATTTGCACAAATGCTTATGTTACAAATGTATTAGAACTGCATGCCATTTGAAAATCAAAATGTGCTTGTAAAGTTGCTAGTGTTAAAAATGTATCTATAGTAGGTCATGCTGGACAGAAATGAAATATACATGCAGGTTATGATTAAATGTATATACTGTAACCGAGAACACTGGAAGAGCAGAGGTTAACCAGCTAGCTTACTTTAAGAAAGAGAAGGAAATGTAAATGAGCTGTTAAAGAGATGGTAGGTCTGGAAGAAGCCATTGTTTATTAGCTTCATTAAAAAGAGAGGGAATGCTGTGATTGTTTCTTGGCCTCATGCCTACAATAAACCTTAGAAAAGCTTTAGATATGCATTTTTACGTGTTTATGCTAAATTCCTCTCTCGACTTCAAAAGGGGATAGTGTGGGAATCTAGACTCAGGTGACTAAATGAGGTTATTCTACTCACATTTTTCATCTTGCCTTCCCAAGTAAGTTATTAGGGAATAGTAATTTCTTTAGATCAGTCAGACATATATAGCAAGATTAATGTATTACTGTTTTTCTATATTTGTCTGAGTCTGTCCTTCAGTGTTATCTTTTTTTTAATATTTCCTGTGATCTGAACTATGTAGCTTGCTGCAAATATATATTCAGTATTTTTGTGTTCTTTTATTATTTATTATTAAATATATTTAAAACTTTTATAGTAGCTAGTCCCTTTAGAAAATATTCATCTTTGAGAGTTTGTTTGTGTCTTTCGGCTTTTTCCCGGTTAGGGGTCACCACAGCGGAACTCCGGTCCGCTAATGATTGGCAGTTGATTTTTACGTACCGGCTTGCCAGGCCTGATGCACAACCTTCAACGAAGGTAAACCCATTCACGCATGTCTCCACTCAGAAGACACTCTAGCTTCATCTTTGAGAGTGCTTATATTTATTTGGTAACACTGTGGGGCCACTCCTGAGAATCTTGCTGTGAGACTCTTTGATCACTGGCCCAGGGAGGGGACGTCACAGAAGGAATCAAACATGTGCCTATGAGACATAAGACAATTATTATGAAGGTTAGGAAAATAAGGTTTTGTTAACTTAGGTGAACATCTTACGCAGAAATTATAGACTGACTAGTTGTTCTGAGAGCATTATCTGTGTTTCTGTATAAGGAAGAGGTATATCATACCTA
>NC_056737.1:1029326901-1029339401 GCF_019279795.1 Protopterus annectens
GGGCACTTCTATGGGCTAGGCTTGTAAAGGCTCCAAGGTTATTAGCCACCTATGAACATATGAACCTATGAATTAACATTTTAGTTGTTTGTTATGTGTACGTACTTTACATCATCATACATCACTGTGCCTTTACTTTGTCTGCCTTCTGCATTGGATTATGCAGACATTTTATAGTTTTCATACCAATGTGTTATTCCATAATGCTTTAGTTTTTCTCCCTTTCATTTAAGTAATCCCTTAAGATGAGACTTGCATTTCTCCATTTTCTCTTGTAAGTTGTATTTGAATCACTTCTTGAAATAAGGCTTAACTCAATTAACCCTGCCAGGTGCAGAGCTCCTTTGTAAATAATAACGGCTATGCAGGTAATATAATATAAATAAAAATGAAGATGCAGTACATTTCCAAAATGTATATAGATTGAAGTAGTACTGCAGTATCAAATTATAATGCATATGTTACTTAACATAGTGTTACATATTATAAAAAAATGCTCAAGAGCTGAACCGATATCTAGACCATAGTGACAATAAAATATACGTTACTACAGTGCTTTAAAGCCATGTTGGAGGTGATGTCAAAACTACACACGTGCTGAAACAGCAATAAAAATGTATCCTGTGATGTAAAACTTCTCCCCAGTTACAGCAGCTTTCCTCATTGTATGTCAAAAAGCAGGTCACTGTGATATAAACTTAACTAGAGGTTTAAGAAACACAGGAAGGAAATTACTGCATGAAATCCAGCCTAGCTGGGATAAGTCATTGCCTCTTTCTTGAACAGGACAAGGTTAATATAAGAACAAATAATTATGCTTATTAAACATATGAAGGGTTTATTTCATAGTATAGTCTCCATTTTTCATGACAGCCAATTCATTTTAAAGATCTGCATTTTTAGGTTTTGTAATTTGCAAGTGAGCCATTAACAGAATTTCATTTACAAGTGACCTGGTAAGAAAATTAGGCTCTCAACGTCTGTTCTTAGGAATGACCCAGAAACATACAAAAGCATAACTACCTGGCAGTGTGACAATACGGCATTTGTACATTGTAATCAAGGCTAATGCCTTGTTCTAGCTTTAGAAGAATAATTTACTACAGCCCAGAACAATCCCAAGTGAGATGACAATGTTGTACATGTACAGTACCATCAATCTGACAGCTACACCATGGCCACATAGTAAAAAGATACCAGGAGCCTTAAACATAGCATCTTAAAGCTTTATACAACAATCATCCAGTTGGACTGGTAGCCAAGGGGACTAGCTGTTGGGCATCTTACTTCCTGGCTTGTATTGTAACCCACATTTTGTTGCAAGCTTTGGTCATTGACCATAAGTGAGTGTGGTGGCAAAATAGCTTGGAAACTAGAATAGAACTGCTTTCCTCAGTAGTTTAGGATTTCATATAAAGGTATGGTAAAATCCAGCATTTGACAGGAACATCAAAGCATCAGCAGGTGGTATAACAGATTATGTGGTATAATTCTGCATACAGCAGCTGTCAGCCCATGGCTGTGTGTATGTGTGTGTGTGTGTATATGTGTGTACAAATGCATGTAAGCAAATACATGTGTGTGTGTGTGTGTGTGTGTGTGTGTGTGTGTGTGTGTGTGTGTGTGTGTGTGTGTGTGTGTGTGTGTGCACCCATGTGTACCCATGCATGCAAGCATGTACATGTAAATGTGTGTGTGTGTGTGTGTGTGTGTGTGTGTGTGTGTGTGTGTGTGTGTGTGTGTGTGTGTGTGTGTGTGAGTGCGCACCCACATTTGCACATGCATGTGAGCACATTTATGCATGTGCCAATGTGTGTGCTTGTGCATAAGTCCACTTTTGTGTGTGTGTGCATCCATGTGCCCACATGAGCCTTTGCACAGGAGCACATACATGCGTTTCTGTGTGTCCATGTGTGAGCATGCATACAAGCACAGTAATTTGTGTGCTAGTGTGAATATGTGTGTGCATGTGTGTGTGTGTGTGTGTGTGTGTGTTTTCTTTGTGCCTGTGTCTACTTTTTATTTCCTTGCCTCATTGACCTTTGGAGCATACAATTCCACTTGTTACTTTAGTCAACATACTTCTTGTCAGATGTGGCCTCCCTTTCTAACTGGGTAATCAGACTCTTGGTCAGCAATGGGGTGAAAGTGAGCAGTGAACAGTGGAAAATGACAGCCTATCTTGTATTAGGAGTTAGCCTTTCAATATGCTTGATGTGTATCTGTATCTTCAAGCATCTTAAGAATACAGGCATCAAGACACACATTTGCATGCAGAGGAAGCAGTTACTTAGTTGCCAATAGCTTGTGTATTGCTAGGTTAAACCAGCCATTATTTTAGCATTGCCATTTCTCTCACCTTCCCCAGAGGAGGTGAGCTGGTCTTCATCTACTCATCTAGTCTTCCTCTGCACTGATTCTCTGGACCACTAGTTGAAACCTAACCAGTAGCTTTATGTTTGGGTAACCTGCGGCTGGAAGAGCAGTGCAGTTATTCAATGCATGATTTTTCCATGTGCCTTTGTGTATGTAGCTATTAGCTCATGCTATGTTCTGTTATCCAAATGTGTGTCACAAACATCTGTCAGAACACAGTGTGATGATGTGCATGACACACTCAGCCTCTATCAGTGATACAACCATGCCACAATATGTATGTATGTGACAAGCAACTGCCAATCCATCATATGTCCATATCACCTCACCCATGCAGATGATACCTGGCTGTACATATCATGCCACTGGCATTATATATACTGTGTTAGCACTACTGAGTATTACATGGGAAGGGTCCAATTCCAGCATACCAAGTCAGACCTCCTACTTCATTCTGCCTTGGACCACCAACTAAGATGCACCAAGGAATGGAAAGGACTGACTATAGACATGTCATAGGAGGTAATATTACTACAGGAGAATTATAAGTTAAAAAATGAGCAGCTACAACTAGTTTTGAAGTCAGGAATGATTCCATTGTCTAAAGTGAATAGCACATAGCTAAAATAAGCTAGAAATAAATGCAAAACGAGAGGCTATTTCTTGTCTGCTCTGAATGATAAACACTACCTGACTCCACTGTGAAAATATCCTGACTTTATCATGGCTGGATTGGCAGCACAGAGACAGGTTGACTGCCAGAGGCCTTGGTACTAGAGGTGGTTCTTATGGAATGGAGGGAAGGAGTGTTTGATCACAGTTTTACCCTTTTGAGTCTTACAGCAACAAGAAACAGTAGATATCACATCATAGGGAAGGGGTAGGTATGAAACATGTACTCATGGCCTCCATTTTGCCTGTTCAACTCCTGCTCTTCTTATGTAGCAGCAAACACTAGAGGCTTGCAAATTCACTTATCCCCACACAGCACTCATTCCTGCAATATGTTGGTGCTTTTCATCACTTTTCTCTCATGCTCCCCTCTTAAGAGTTAAAAAAGAGGTCATTGGGTGATAGGGTACTGATGAGAGCAGTAACCCCGAGATTATGAGGTGTCAATAAAAATGTCAGAAAATGTTATGTTTTGCTAAATAGTCTACAAGAAAATCTTAGCCAAGCTAGAGTTTTCACTGTGTGATTCCTTAAAATCTCTTGTAAAAGCAGATAATGGGATATATGCAAATTACCCCTTAAGAACTTCTTTCACAATAAGTTTTAAGGAATCACACAGTGAAAACTGTAGATTGGCTAGGATTTTCTTGTAGTTTTTTACTAATTGGTTTGGATGTGCATCCTGTTTACTCTTTCATTTAGCTATTAGATGGGATATTTTGCAGACACCTTAATGGTTGCGAACATCAACTGGTTATGACAACCCTGTGTTTCTAAAGGTCTGGAAAGCGCTCCACTTATGCTATCCTGACAAGGTCATGTGGCTTTACTGGCCTGAATTTGTCTGTTAACAGACTTAAGAAGAAAAAAGTCATGAGCATTCAAAACTGCCATATAGCTGAGGCACCTAATGTCCTTATGTGGTCATTTGTATATATCATATTATCCATTTTACAAGTTGTTTTAAGGAATTGCACAGTGAAAACTCTAGCTTGTCTAGGATTTTCTTTTAGTTTTTTACCAATTGGTTTGGCTGTGTGTCCTGTTTACTCTTACATTTAGTTGGTAAATAGGCTGTCAGCTCACAAGATTGGATCTAGTGAATAGTACTATAAGGTGACATGGGTCTATTAAACCTAGCAATCTGGAAATGTGGTTGCTGTCCTCTTGGGAAATAACCATGGTAGGAAAAAGAAACTCAAGGAAAGAAGAAAGGTGTAGAGTAAGAGAGTAATACTCATGGGCATTAGAACTTGATAGGAGGAGACTTGAAGATGCTGAGCTCCAGGACAGGCATTGAGCAGGAGTTAATCGAGGTATTGCCCCTGAGTTTCAGCAAGCGGATGTGGGTCTTTACCAGGAAAGATAGAATTCTGCATGTAGTCCAAAGCAGTTCACAGGGGATCATGGCTATCCAAGTAAAGGCATTGTCAGTAAACGGTGATCATGCCACTGTGTTGCTTAGAGTGATCGGGTAACAATGTAAGGGCAAAAATGGTGGCCATTTAGAATTGTGTATGATGCTGTACTAGAAGGGAAGGTCAGAGTTGACAAAGGACACTAAAGTAAATTGAGCAAAGAAGCTATGGGAATGGGTCAGAGATGGAGAATTTGTGGCTGTGGGGAACAGGAATAGGTCAAAAGACAAAAAGAGGAAAAGGCTGATGGGGCAATATAGGAATGTTAGGCAGGACCTAAAAGAGACAAAGAGAGGTGAGAAGGGGAGGCGAAAAGTACAAAGAGGCTTAGAGAAGGACAACACACCTGATAAGGACAAAAACAGCAAAAGATGAAATTGAGATGGCAGAAGTAATCAAGAAGGGAAACAAGGGCCTTTTAGTTACATAGCAGAAAGGAAGAATGGAGGGTCAGATCAAGCCCAGATGAGAAATGATGTGATGGAGACCACAAATAACTAAAAAAAATAAAATAAAAAGGCAGAGACACTGGGAAAATCATTTGCTTCAGTCTTCACAAAGGAAACGAGGAGTTTGTCGCCATGCTGGTAGGGAGAAGGGAGGTACAGCAGGACAGAGAGAACACTACAGAGAAGTGAAAGGTGAAAGGTAACTGGTTGCCCTTAGTAAGGAAAGCAAAAAGACCAGATCATCCTATGGGCTGCTTCCTGCTGTATTCAGAAATGTGACTAGTGTGTTGGCAAGCCCCGCCCACTAACAGAGATCTTCAACAGATCAGTAGCTAGTGCAGAAGTATCTAAGGACCGGATACCTGCAAAGTGTAATAACTTTATAAAAGGTGAGGCTGAAGGAAAAAATCTGAGGAACTATAGGCCTGTTAGCTTACTAGCAGTGACAGGGAAAATCATGTGGAAAATCCTAGGGGAAGATTGGCAGTATTTCTGTATGATGCAATCTCCAGGACAGCAATCAATTAAAGTTCATGGACATAGGTAGCATACCTCTCAACCTCTTAGTGCAAGAAATCTGGACAAAGCCTAAAATAATTGGGGAAGAAAGGCCCAAAAATAGGGACAAATTTTAGATATTGCTCTTAAAACTTAGAAAGTTGCTAGAATAACAGGATTTGTGTTAGCATGAATTTTATGAAGGAGATGAAATCTGGAACTCAAATGTATATCATTATTTAATGACTTCAATCCTCAGTGATTTGCCAGAAAATCACAACATTTTAGGAGGAATAGACCAAAAATATAAAGCAAAAATCTGAGCATTTGGCAAAAACCTAAACAATTGAGAGGTATGATATGGAGCTGGTAGTCAAACCTGGTCCAAATTCACGACTGAGTTACAGGTAAATGTGAAGGGGGGTACCAGTAGATGTGGTCTAATTACCTTCAGCAATGTCTTTAACTCAGTACCACACAGGCAGCTGATAAGAAAAGTGAATGGGCAGAAGATAGAATCAAGACTGAAGAACTGGAGCACCATGCAGATAAAATGTATTTAGCTATTTGTTTAGTCTTTGTTAACAGAGGTAAAACACTGATCTAGAAAAACAGTTTTCAGGCTCATTACAAAAGAGTATAACATGCACAATTCAATAAATAAGAAAATTACAACACATGCAATGTACTGAAAAAATGATAAACCAATAAAAGACAGCTGGTTTGATAAATAGTATGTTAAGACATTGAGATAAATGGTAGGACACATAGGGTTGTGGTGAGACAGTTGATTAATGTGACTGGTGGAGTATAGGAGAGGTCTGTTCTGGGTCTGACTCAGGCATATCTGAAAGAAAAGAGAACATAATCACCTAATTCACTGATGATACCGAGTTACATGTAGTAGTAGAGGATAAAGGGAAAGTCTAGGGAAATATTTGAAAAAAAAGGCTGACCAAGTGGGCAGAAAGGTTGAACTGAGGTTTAGTATAGAGAAATCAGAGCATTGCACATGGGCCCCTGCAACCCTGGGGGTGAAGTATCAATTGGGGGTGTGGCATTGACAGCAACAGAATAGGAAAAGGATTGAAGGATGTTGATCTCATCTGGACATGAACACAGGAGCAGTGTGGGATTACAAAAGATAGACTCCATATGCAAAGAGGTAATACTTCAATATTATAGAGCCCTTGCCAGACCAAACTCTTTGAACTGAGTGTGGTTCTGGATGCCATGCAAAGACATGGGCATTAGGCTGCTGGAAGGAATCCAGATAAAAGTCACCCGAAAGAGCCATGAGATAGAGCGGAAGAGATATGACCCCAGATACAATAGCAAGATCTCTCACCTGAGACCAAAAGAGAGAGAAAATATGATGTGGATGTTCTCTAGCATATCATGAAGCATAAAGGAGGTATCACCAACAGTAAGGTCAGAGGGCGAAGGAGAGAGCACTGGCAGAAAATTGCAGGAAATAATATTACCTAGATCTCCAAAAGCACTTTTTCAGAGGATTTTTAGTATGCAATACACTATCAGAGGATGTGATAGAGAGAGAAACTACAGAGGCATTCAGCTGAACATGGTAAAGGGGTAGGGGAGAAAATGATAAGAAAAAAGGTAGGGATGGAAGGGCATTAGAGTATTAAATGCACTTAGAAATCATGTGCATCTTGACAAAGTATCTTGACAAAATTGAATGTAGCATCTGCATTTAGTTTTCAGAATTTTGCTGTGCTTGGTGGTATTTAGTGGCTAGTCTGATCCTATTTTCACATAAAGTAATAATTTTATGTGAAAATAGGACTGCCAGAATACTGCACTGTAAAGACCACAACAGTCTGCTTCTTGGAGTTATTACAGCTCTGAAGGGTGGTCAATTGTGACATCCAGATGGGGGCAGAAACTTTCTGGTCTCAGCTTCAGTCCATGAATAGCAGCCATTATCTCATCATCACAAACATGGGGACAAAATGCTCCACACCGGAAGTATATCCCTCTTTGGTGAGATCAGATCATAAACTAATCTCACTAGAAATCCACATCCCGCCCCCACCCCAAACAAAAAAGACCACAGTGAAGAACTTCTCTAAAGCAAACTTTACACTACTCAAGACAGGTGTGGTATCCTTCAAGGCCCCCGAGCCAATGGAAACCACAACCCAATCTCTGAAGCCCTTACAAATGCCTTCTATGAACACCTTCAGGACTGCATGGATCAGGCAATCCCAAATAAAACCAAGACTCTTTCCACCCAGTCTGGTGGACCCCAGCCATAAACAAACAATAAGAGGAGAAAGCTATTACATGATAGAGCAAAATCCCAAAAGGGAAGGCATCTTTGATCAGTACTAGCAAGAAACTACGATCCCTCATAAAATCATCCAAGGCCAACTTTGAGAAAAAATTGCCATAGATTCAAAAGACAATCATAAGGCCTTCTTCAGCTATGTCAGAAACCTGGGTGGAAACTCCCAGATATGCTCAGAATTAGTCCAAAATGATACAAAAATCACTGAACCCACAGACATTGCCAACATACTGGCAGACAGGTTCAGCGCCCAAAAGGAGAGATAACTATCCCAACAGAGTGTAGCCTCCCAGACATCTCAAATGCGAAAACACAGCATCAGTGGGACCGGATGGTGTTGAACTCAATGAAGAACTAAACCCGCACATAAGGCAGCTGTTTAATCTTAGCCTTACCACAGGACATGTGCCCAAGGAGTGGTGTATGGCAACTGTGGTCCCACTCCAAGCCTGGTCTGCAAAGCTATGGGGACTTGCAGACCTTGGACCCAACCCAGTTTGGCTTTGTCAGCATCAAGGGCAGATCTCTTTGAACTTGGTCGAAACAGTTACCAAGGCCATTGAAGAGGGAAAGGCAGTCCATACAGCCTACCTTGACCTTGCAAAAGCTTTCGACACAATACCCCCACTTCGTATCATCATGAGAAACGTACACCAAATGTAAACCCATATGTCACAAGATGAGTTGCGAACTGGCTAAAGGACAGAACCCACAGGGTTAGAGTTGCTGGAGCCATGTCAGACTCAAGTGGTGTCCCACAGCATCTACTTCAGAAGAACAGGAAAACAAAGAAGAACTATGGCTGAGAAAGTATGCGGATGACTGCAAACTGGGTGCCAAAGTGGATAGTACATCGGACACAGAGATCCTTCAGAGGGTCTCACGGAAAACTGATAGCTGGTGCCAGAGCAAAGTGGTTCGAAGACCTTCTACATTGCCCATCTGATCATGAAGGATTCACATCCAGATCAAGTGAGGTCATTGTTGATGTATCTCACCCGACACCTGCAGCAATTGGAGAGACCCCAAAGTTCCTCCAAAAGGATAAAGGGACTCAAAACCTGTCATATACTGCCAGACTGAAGAAACTCCAACTCTATTCAGTTGCATACCGTCTGCTCAGAGGTGACCTGTGCCTGACATACAAGGCCATGACCAACCCGGAATTAATGGACATGCTCCACCTCAAAAATCCAAATCCACCAGAACCACTAGAGCAAGTGACTTAAACCGGATATAAATAGGATGTGCTGGAGGGATAGATTTATCACCCAGAGACTCCCCATGCTGTGGAATAAAATCCCGGTCCATGTGAGGCAGAGCACCTCGTTGGCTCTGTTCAAGAGAAATCTTGACTGGTGGATGGGAGATCCCCTGAATCATCTCTGTGTCACTGCTGGACAGAGGCACAACAAACTAATGGCCACATTATTTCTAACATAAATAAATGCCTTAGGGCAGATAGCCTAGTATAAACCTATGAACCTATGAACCTATTAATTTTATTTTTTGTTTACTTTTCCAACACATATGCACATCAACATACCCATTTCCCCTTACAGACTTTAGATGTCCACATAATACAGTAAAATGGGTACATTTTAATTTTGGCATTTCACCATACTATGTACAGACTCATGGCTCCTAGCTGCACCAACAGCAGTTTTGAAATGATAGAACTGCCACTCAATAATATTTAATGAGACTTAGTGAAAAGCAATGGCAGCTTTGGTTCCTAGACCAGAAGTGTGAGAAATCTAAATCATACCTCTCAACTGTACAGATTTTCGCAGACTGTCCAGATTTTTGCCTCATTTTTTTTGGGGGGGGGGTATGTTTTTCATAAAATTGTGGTTTTCTGGCAAATTAGTGGCAAATCATTGAAGATTGAAGTCAGAAAACAATGACATTTTAGTTTCAGACTTCATACCCTTCAGAAAATTCTATCAACTTTCTAAGTTTGTAATAGCAATATTTAAAAAGTGTCCCTATTTTGGGCCTTTGTACCACTTTTATTAATGACTTTGCCCAAATTTCTTGCATTAAGAGGTTGAGAGATATGGTTATCACTGTGCTTTCATGAGTTTATGTAGAGTTCATAGAGGTCACAGTAAATAACTCACTTTTAGCTAAAAAGGTAAAAAAGCCAGGAAAAAAAACATTTTTTGGTTCAGTCTTCATGGTTCAAAAGAAAAAGAATCCTTCCTGCAGCAGCAAGGCAAGCATTCTGGACATTCCATTGGTAAGTGTGATCCATTGCACATGATCTTTAAAGGGCAGGCTACGTCTCCTTCAGCCATCAACCAAATGTAATGAAATGCTTAACACTGCAGCACTGTCCATAAGTTCATCTCAGAGGGATAAGGTGAAGGCATGTCTGTGAAGTAACCTGCAGAGGCCAGTAGAAGTATGCCACACTGAATCACCGTCTCAGACGGCCGAGATTGAGTCCGCAGACATCAAAATACCAATGTTATGAATCATGGCAGCTGAAGGAAATTCAGGAGTGTCTGCTTAAATTCGGTGGATCACGTGGAAAAGCACCGAGTCTAGGTTTTCACAATTTCAGAATATTCCCCTACTACCTCAGGGAACAATGATTTTGGATTTAATATATTTAGCTAGCAAAGATTTGGAGACTGTGTCGCTATGATGAGCAGACCCTCTCCTGCAAAATAGTGTTTAAAAAGTGCAGCAGCACATGTTAGAATTTCCAGACTTTCATTTAAACTGCATTTTCTTTTTTCACAAGTGTTGGCAGTCACAGAATCAGGTCTCACACTTCTGATGGAGATCTGAAATCCAGTGTGCAAAGTTTAGCAAGGACATCTTCCAGGAAGAAAAATGACAATGTTGGGGACTTTCCACCCCAGTCCAGCTACATTCGATTTACTTGACAGCAGAAGCAGACAATAAATCGACCTGCTCTGTCAATTAAATATAACTAAACGTTCTACTTCTCCCAACCATTACCATGCCCTTCACTCTTTGTCTACCTGTCCCATGTTCCTCTTGAATGCCTCAGTGACTTTCATCTCCACCACTTATTCCAATAGTTCATTCCATGGGCCCACAACCCTCTATGTGAAGGAATGCTTCCACATGTCCATGGAGTAATTAGCTCCTACAGCCTGATGCCTGTGCCCCCCCTCTCCCCCTGTCCGTCTTAAACCAAATGATCCCTTCACATATCACTGATGCCATGTTGCACACCTATATCCTGCCTCCTTGTCTTTTCTGACTTTTACTAAGAACTCCAGCTCTTCTTATCCTTTTTGCTTTTAGTGAGATCTCCAGTTCTTCTTGTCTATTTCTCTGTATTGCATAGATCTTTGTTGTGGCTTTCTTCTCCATGCCTGATATCCCATTCCTTGTATAGCCTCCAGAATCGGTCAGTGTGTGGCCTGACCAATGCATGGTAGAGTGGGATCATTAACTTTTTTTTTGTTATTGGCATTCATCCTCTTGGGGACACACCCAAGCCAGAGCCATAGCTAGGGCAGGGAGAAGGAGGCAGCTACTCCAAGTGCTAGCTATTAGGGGGTGTGATTAGCAATCAGTTCTACAATTCATTTAAGAAGCCATAAGTAATGAATGTCTCATGTAGCTAAGTGTATAAGTAGCTATAACAAGGAGTTTGCATGAATTCTTTGTTGCAGTTCCAGGACCACTTTATTTATGTATTGTTTAGTCTTCAGCATTGAAGGCGTTTTTTTATTTATGTATGCACTTATGTATTTTATATATATGTCTTTCGGCTTTTCCCAGTTAGGGGTCACCACAGCTGAACTCCGGTCCGCTAATGATTGGCAGTAGATTTTTACGTGCTGGCTTGCTGGGCCTAACACACAACCTTCAACGAAGGAACGCCCATTCACGCATGTCGACACACAGAAGATGCTCTAACTGAGAATTGAACATGCAACGTCTAACTATTTACTTATTCTGAGTTTAGGTACTGCCCAGGGCACCAGTCAACTTAGCTAAGGTTCTGATCCTAGCATTCTGTGTGCTACTGTCTCTGTATTTTCACTGTAGGCATATTGATCTAGTTCAGGTATGAGCGACTCTCTTTTACCATCAGTTTCATTCCCCCTGCTGATACTTTTTACAAGCCTTGTTGCAGCTTAAATGTACTTTGCATTAATCTGCACTGAACATTAACTAACACCTTGCTGCCTAGTCTAGCAGTTCTTTGAAACTTGTTTCATGCAACAATATGTACAACTGAAAGGAAATCAAGACAGGCATGGAGATAGTAAAACTACAGCAAACGCTCCCCTTTGCAAGTTCTTTAAAGGGTGGTGGAACATGAAAGTGGCATATACGGCATTGGAAAAAGAGACTGCTGATATACAAATACAAATAAGTTCCCATAAAGTCATGCAGTCAGTAAAAATATTGAGTTTACCACAGTACTGGCAGTCAACCTCCTCTAGAATCATGTTGCCTGCTTTACTTAGCAACATACAGAATTTGTTTTCATTTGGATCCAAAGACATACCCAATGATTTTTTAGGATGGACAGTTTGGAAGCAATTCATTTCCAGTGTAGTGATAAGCTTATCAAATAGTGAATGACTTTATTCAGGGAAGACAAAAAGAAAATGAATGTTTTGAAACTGCATGTCTGCTCTCAAAGGGAACATAGGTTATAAATTAGCATGCATCTTCACAGTAATTTCGTGGTCATACGTCAGACATTATGCATATAACATAAAGAAAAATGTTTTCTAGGGTAGGGTTACTCTGCAAAATGGCAATACGTTTTAGAGG
>NC_056737.1:1029344401-1029359401 GCF_019279795.1 Protopterus annectens
AGGGGGGAGGCTCGGTGTGGGACATGTTACTATGCATTAGCAGGCAATCCTAAGCAAATGAGGGGAATGATACTGAATCCCAGATTTACCTTGCATGCTAGTCAGCACCCAACAGTGTAAGAGCAGAAATAGCTTGGTGCAAGCCTAGGAGTTAGCTCACATCATAGGGGAGTGTGTCAGGCACTCTGTAAGCGGATTGGAGCCCTGTGGCTCAGACTTGCTCCTAGCTTAGCAGAGCTAAGCAAGGGTGTGTGCCTGAGGCAGCCTAGCACTCTTTACAGTGCCTAAGCGGGTGTGCGCACCATGCACCAGGTTTTAAAGGAAAAAAAATTAAACCAGGAAATAGCAGCTGTGTGCACATTTCAGCACTCTGTTTGCACGGCATGCCCCTGGGCTCAAACAGGAAGGCAATGAGAAGGGAAAACAGCAGTAGGAAGGTAATCAAGGAGAACTAGCACAGTTGGCAGGTAAAATGTATCAGAATCAGCCAATTACACAGGCAGCAGACCAGCCCAGCCCAGAACACTACTATAAACTATGCAAACACCTTTGCATCTGTTTTTTCCCATACTCTACACCACTGATGTATACAAGCAGAGAACTTTTAAAAAAATCAAACAACAAAATGATAGGGGCTGCAGCAGCTATCATACAACAACATGTGGAAGAGGCTGTGGGTGGTGAGGATGAGAATGCTGTTGACCAACCCACAGTGAGGAGACGGTGAAGAGTGTATAGACCCAGGGTAACCTACCAGGGGCTACATGAGCTGGAGATAGTGAAGTGCTATAGGGTGGACAGGGACCTCCTACAGCAAATTGTTGAGCTGTGCTGGCCACAACTGACACACAGAACTAACAGAGGAGAACCCATCCCGGTGGATACCAAGGTATGTGTAGGCCTAGGAATACTAGCCACAGGTACCTCCCAAAACCCAACTGGGGATATCATGGGGATCTCACAGGCATCAGCATCCAGAGTATTCCAGCAGTTCCTGGATGCCATGTCAGCACATGCTGGTGAGCACGTATATTTCCTCAACACCCGTGAGGTGTTGGCCAGCAATATGCATCTCTTCCACCAAATAGCAGAATACCCTGAGGTGGTGGGTGCTATAGACTGCATGCACATATGCATCAAATCACCACCCGGTGAGCGGGGTAGGGTCTACATCAACTGCAAGGCCTTCCCCTCCATTAACTGCCAGGTCATGTGCGATGCCCAGGGCATTATAATGAATGTGTGTGCTGGCTGCCCTGGAAGCTATCACGATTCATACATCTGGCATCCGACACAGCTGCACCAGAGATTTGCCAATGGGGACATCCCTTATGGTCACCTATTGGGGGGATGCTGGTTATGCACTGGAGCCATGGCTGATGACACCCATCAGAAATGCACACACACCCAAACAAGAATGCCATAATGAGGCACATGCACAGACCAGAATCATAATACAGCATGTGTTTGGGATGCTCAAGTCACGGTTCCGGTGCCTGGACACATCCGGTGGAGCCTTGCAGTACTCACCAGCTACATGTACCCAAATTGTCATCATATGTGCCATGCTACACAATATGATCCTGCGGAAACAGCTGCAGCAGGAACAGCATGGGGCAGGGCCACACAGCCCCCCACCAATGCCAAGGCCTGCACAGGCACAGAGTGACTCAGAGGAGGAACAACCTGAGCCTACCACAGTAGGCAGATGGAGGCATGCCCAGTATGCCATGGCCTTGGCAAAGAGGCAATGCATAGCACATACATTGACCCAGTAGGGATGCAGGAAATGACACCTCTCTCTGACTCGCACATACAGTAAAAGGGATGCCAAACATGACACTACCTATGCTCAACCATGTATAGGGAATGTACTATGCGCATCTAACATAGGCAGCCCTCAGCACCATCCTCAATACTGGCAAACCCACAAGGTAAGTCACTCGTCTTACTGATTGCTGATTGGAGTAGTATGTGTAGCCGCTTGTATCTATGGTATGGATGTGAGCATGCAAGGGAGTCGGGTGGCTGAATAGGATGCCAGCAGATAGTAGACACCTATAGTGGCACCTTGAGATCTGTAACAAATACAGGTGTCACCATAGTAGCCAGTACTATACAGGGCAACAAAACCCACTGCAGGAAATGTGCTGGGCCACATGTGTGTCCATATGACTCACACATGCCAGTCAGGGAGGTTCACATAACCAACAACAGTCTAAGCCAGCAGGACAGGCGTAGATAAACACAAACAAAGGCTGTGCTATGGCCTCTGAATGATGCTTATGGGTAACCACCCCCCCAGGCCTACACAGACAGACTACATCAGGTCAGGCAGTGGGATGTTAGTTCTGAAGAGTAGGAAGTCAGAAACTAATATGTAGGTCAATCAAACCTAAGACCTGTAGTACACTGATATGCCACTAGTCAGCATGATAGGCTAGAATACAGAATGAAATGGAGTACCCGACATACCAGTACAATCATAGCAAATGTTTACAAGTGTCAGGTGTGCCCCCCCATCATATGTAGAAATGTAGAAACAGTCAGGTGTGGCCCCCCAATCCTGTGTAGAAATGTAGAAACAGTCAGGTGTTCCCCCCCAATCCTATGTAGAAATGTAGAAATAGTCAGGTGTGCCCCCCCCCAATTCTGTGTAGAAATGTATAAACAGTCAGGTGAGCCCCCCCATCCTATGTAGAAATGAAGCAACAGTCAGGTGTGCCCCCCCAATCCTGTTTAGAAATGTAGAAACAGTCAGGTGTGCCCTCCCCCAATCCTGTGTAGAGATGTAGAAATAGTCAGGTGTGCCCCCCCAATTCTGTGTAGAAATGTAGAAACAGTCAGGTGTGCCCCCCACAACCCTATGGAGACATGTAGTAACATGTATGTGTAGGTATAATACCAGTGGAGCACAGATGCCCAGAGGTGGCCAAGGTAGCAGGATAGATTGTAGCATTTGCACAATATGCAGGTATGTGTGTGTTGGGCTGGTGTGTGTTTCATATTTTGTGAGAGTTTTCAGTATGCATGCATATTGAGGTATGACCTGCTGGTCATTGCCCACTACTGCTGATGACAGGGCCAATTCCTCACAACTGCAGTGCCAAAGACAATTCCCATCAGTATAACACATGCTAGCAGTAAGCCACTGTAAATGTATGGTGGTAATATGTGTTACCATCTGAAAGATTGACATGGCATAGCTGTTGGGCTAGATATACAAGCAGTACACAGAGGAAAGTACCCCTGACATACAGTATATATTGTGTAATTGTGAAATGGACACACCCTTGGAATTGTACAAACATATGAACAAACACATCATCATCTCCAACCATCTCAAGCATATTTTTGATGTTTTGCTGTGTTGCAACAGATGTTTTCTGAATGAGGTTACCCCACCGAGCTTATCAATTCTATTAGTACAGAGGTCACACATGGTAGGAAAACTATTTACAGGCCCATCCTAGGTATGGGAAGTAGTTTTTCCAGTAAACATGGTTGTATGAATTCCAGTGAGATAGGTTACAAAAGAGCATTTGTTACCAACTTTAGCTCTAATGCCCATTACATCAAGAATATAGTGTTAAAAGAATGGGACAAGTTCTCAAGTTTTATTGATTTACCTAATTTAAAAGGTAAATCTATCAAAGTAATCTTTAGGAAGGGGCAAAACATCAAAAATATGTTTGAGATGGTTGGACATGATGATGTGTTTGTTCATAGAAAGAAGGGCACCTTTAAATGCGGCGCCTGTAACCAATGCTCTTTTATAAATAACAAGGAACAGGTTTATTACCATGTAGACGAAAAACTTTAACTGCCAAGACCTACACCAATTGTAATTCCCAGGGTCTGGTCTATTTAGTCACATGTGGATGCTGTGACAGTTTCTATGTTGGCAAGACAGAGAGACAACTCAAACATAGAATATATGAGCATATGAATGGCATCAGTAAGTGTAATGTTAACAATGCATTGTATAAACATACTTTATCATGCATCAATGCCAAGTTCTCTTTTTTTGTGTTAGAAACTGTACCCTGGGAACACAAATTGGAATACAGAGAAACCTATTGGCAGTTATTTTTGGAATCTAACAAATCTCTGAGTCTTAATGATCATATTTCACTTGTGCCCCTACTCAAATTGAGGGCAGCTAAATTATGATTTCATGTTTCTTTTATATTTAATATGGATGTTTTAATCACATCATTTTCAGTTCATGGGAGTGTATATATATATATATATATATATATATATATATATATATATATATTTTTTATATTTATATAGTTTTCTTAACTCATGACAGACATTTAGGTTATTATGTGATATTTGTATATTTTTAAATATATATAATATTTTTAACATTTCTAGTTCATCGAGTTTTTACATCAAAGCAGCACACCAGTTAGATTTAGTTTATTTTTTAATGTTTATTCTGCTTTTCATGCCTGGTTCTTTACATTTTGGTAGTTCATTAATTCGTTTAATTGATGCTTGTATAAATTAATCTAAGTGGAATGGTTTTTTTTAGTTCTGAGGAAGTCTGAGAGCTATTTGGATGAAAATGCGTGTATAATTCCAGTGGCGTTAAAATAAACTTTGTTCTTTATCAGCCAGCAGTTTTGTGCCCTTCGTTGTCCAGTATTTGGATTTTCAGTTTTGTTTTACTGCACTGTGACTCTTTTTTGTGGTTAGTGTCCATAGCACACATGCACCCAGCTCACCCAAACACCACCCACAGGTACCACTCTGGTCGCATCCCTGCTGTGGGGAATGGGTACAATATGACCCCATCTGTACATGGCAATAGCAAAAGAATGCAGCATGCAGTGCAGGTATCTCATGTAAGTGTGTCCCTAACCATAGGTAGCAGCCTGTCAGCATCCACACCACCTGATCAAGACTAAAAGAAGGTATTGGCATGAACACCTAGCACACCTACCCTGTCACCCATGGGAATATACTGTATGGCGGTCTGAGACTGTAGGACTGACAGAATGCAATGGCCTGCCACATCTGGCCCACATCAACACCAAATGGCCCACAGACCTCTGCCAAAGGCCTGTGTCTCACACATACTGTCAATGCATGTTATGTTATGGACACCCAAATAACATAATACACTCCACATAAGCCATATGCAAGGCCTTGTGGACAAACCACAGTAACATGTCCACCATGTCCCACTGCATGAACTGTAGACCAACACTAACACACACCTGTGATGAGGTGATAACCTTAGGGAAAGTATCAGAGAATGTATGCATAATGTATGGAAGAGGTGAGAATAACAGTGGGGGGTGTGGGAGCATGGGCAGCATGGAATCTGCAGGGTCTGACACCAATCTGTGTGCACACACTATCCCTGGCTGCAAACACATATATGGGTGGCTACACACCTGCCTATACACCACAGTTGGGTAAATGTCCTGACCCATGGCCCCTGCCTCTGACTAACCTGTGCAAATCTGTACAGCTGGGAGGCATTGCCACAGCAAGATAAGGTCATACTGTCATGTGGATGGGTGGACAAGTATGGGATCCTCTACCAGCACTGTACCAAGCTGCTGAACTGGATACACAAACCCAGCACCAAGTGTCTGCAGCTCCCCTCCAGAATGGCATAACTTACCATGAATATGTAGGTGTCTGCCCACAATACCGGAGACAGCTGCAGTCACCCTTGTCCCCCAAGACATCACTGTGAGCAAAAATGTCCACCTGACAGTACATGAGGACAGAAAACATCACAGTGTATAACAGTACACATGTCTGAATATCCCTGCTAACAGCAATACCATGTAGCTGAAGAAGCACAGACACAATCACCTACAGTACATACTATGCCCAGCACAGTTTGTCCACATATTGCCAAATGATCGACGGATACCCTGAAGAAACAGTTTGCTACCTGTAGGTGTAAAATACAAAAGTCTGCACTGGAAAACAAACTACCTGGAATCGATCCACACATTCAATACAGAAGGGCATACTGGGCATGCTCACACACTTAGAGGAATGAAGGCAATGTTAAACAATAACATACTGAAAGGTTATACTGGGCATGCTCACACACTTAAACAAATGAAGCCCATGTTTGCAAACAAAAGTGGACCATACATATCTGGCAGTTGCAGATGTTAGTGCATACACTCCTCATTATGCACCAGTCAGGTTTTGCACACACAGTGGATAGGAATACAGACATATATCCAAGGACAACACACTATAATAAGCCAAAATTAGATTACATGGATGTGTGGAAGAGAGTGACTGTAACAAGGAGCCATCCATTATGAGGCCTGTCCCACCAAGCACACAGCCAAATGGCTACAACCACATGAGGTGTAAATGTCACTCAATGTAGACATTAGCCACCGGTATCCATCAGCATTACAGACTATGTGGTGTAAGTGCTAGCTATGCAACATGACTGTACAAGGAAGTAGTCATCTAGCAGCTGTATACACCTACCTGCAGAATATAACCCTGTTTGTGCCCGCATGTAGTGTGTCAACCTCTAGATGAATGGGTTATGGCCCATGCACACACACTGCCATCCCCATAGCCCTACTATGACAAGCCTGCTGACATTATCCACTTTGAAATACACATTTGGGAAAGGTGTAGCCCAGTAATCTCTGTGGCATGTCCTATAACTGAGAACTGCTGTAGTGTGATAAACTAGTTTGGTAGGAGTTCTAATCCCAGACATGGCAACTGTGTGTGTGTGTGTGTGTGTGTGTGTGTGTGTGTGTGTGTGTGTGTGTGTGTGTGTGTGTGTGTGTGCGTGTGTGTGTGTGTGTGTCTGTCTGTCTGTGTAAAGAGCAATGCTTTTTAGGCTAGTCACACTCACTACAAATCAAATGCCCTACTTTGGCAAGGCTGCTGATGTCATTCACTGTGAAATACACCTTTGGGAAAAGTGTAGCCCAGTAATCTCTGTGGCATGTCCTATAACTGCTGTTGTGTAATAAACTAGTTAGGTAGGAGTTCTAATCCCTGATGTGGCAAGTGTGTGTCTCTGTCTGTGTAGGGAGCTATGCTTTCTAGGCTAGTCACACTCACTATAATGCAAATGCCCTACTTTAGCAAGGCTGCTGCTGTCATTCACTGTGAAATATACCTTTGGGAAAGCTGTCGCCCAGTAATCTCTGTGGAGTGTCCTATAACTGCATACTGCTGTAGTGTGATAAACTAGTAAGGTAAGAGTTATAATCCCAGACATGGCAACTGTGTGTGTGTCTCTGTCTGTGTAGAGAGCAATCCTTTTTAGGCTAGTCACACTCACTACAATTCAAAGGCCCTACTTTGGCATGGCTGCTGATGTCATTCACTGTGAAATACACCTTTGGGAAAGTTATAGCCCAGTAATCTCTGTGGCGTATCCTATAACTGTGTACTGCTGTAGTGTGATAAACCTAAGTAGGAGTTCTAATCCCAGACATGACAACTGTGTGTGTGTGTCTCTGTGCCAAAGAAATGCTTTTCAGGCTACTCACGCTCACTACAATTCAAATGCCCTACTTTGGCAAGGCTGCTGCTATCATTCACTGTGAAATATACCTTGGGGAAACATGTAGCCCAGTAATCTCTGTGGCGCGTCCTATAAATGCATGCTGTTGTAGTGTGATAAGCTAATTAGGTAGGAGTTCTAATCCCCGACATGGCAACTGTTTGTGTGTGTCTCTGTCTGTGTAGAGAGCAATGATTTTTAGGCTAGTCACACTCAATACAATTCAAGTGCCCTACTTTGGCAAGCCTGTTGATGTCATTCACTGTAAAATACACCTTTGGGGAAGGTGTAGCCCAGTAATCTCTGTGGCATGTCCTATAACTGACTACTGCTGTAGTGTGATAAACTAGTTAGGTAGGAGTAATAATCCCAGGCATGGCAGGTGTGTGTGTTTGTCATTTGTATCCTGTGTGGAGGTGGCTGTGAGTGAGTAACAACTGGACTCATTGTGGGGTGAGTTTTGCAAATTTCTTATATGGTGGCCCTAGTATATGTCACAATGTCCACCTTACAGGGATAACAGATGTGAAATAGCCAAGAGGCTGGGGTGTAAATCCATACCCCTACATGTGACATCAAGGCCTGGCGAACAAAGTTAGCAACCCTTGTATTACCCAGAGAACACTCTCAACCCAGGTCTCATACACACACACTTGCCTAGGCAACAACCATTATGTTGGTAGTACCCTGCATATTACCCACTGATAGTAACCATGGTGTGATTGCAGTGGGCTACAGAGGGCATGGCACCCTGTCCATCAGTCCAATAGGCATGTACATGCAGACAGTGCACCTTACCTATGTTCCCCACTGGACACCTGCAACACCTGTGGTGCCATCAAATGTGACCCACAAAGGACATACCATGCCTTAAACACATGTTCTGTATGGACAGATGCCACTGACACCAGGGAGTACTTGTATCATGCTATCAATGTAGGTGCAGGGTCAACCTGCTGTCCATTAACACTTCCTACCACATGAGGCCAGGACTGGCACATCTGATGATAACAATCTGTGTACACAACATGGGCCAGACACCCCAGGTACAGTTCCATATGTGACTGTACATGCATGTGGGATGTGTGCACATCCCATACACTGTCCATGTCATGGACAAAGGAACACATACATGTTAAGCAATGCACAGCAATGGCCACCCACAATAGTTACCTAGTGACTGGATGGTGAATACAATACCCATCTGTGTGAGCCAATCCAGACACTGCACCCCTGAGCCACACTGCGGACCATTGTCATGTGGCCTGATGCCAAGGTATACCCAACACCTAGCCTTGTATAGACATCTGGCACAGTTGACCACTACACACCCATGAAGCAATGCACCCATGCATGTCAGTACTGGCACCCTGTGTTTGTGTGTGTGGTGTATGATGCCTATGACTACATTCACACTCACTATAATCCCCATTGGCATACTGAAGCATGCTGTCTGATGTCAGACACCTCCACATACCCTTTGCCCATATAACCTCTGGATAACCCCTGTGGTGCATGTGATACCTGCACAGTACTGTATTGTGGCAATCTAGCTAGTGATGAGTTGTATTCCTGACCCTGCCAAGTGTGTCAATGTGTGTGGGTCCCTGAGAGTGTGTGGCTGTGTTAACACTGACACGTGTTCATGCGGACAGGCACGTGTACTACACCTACCGTATAGCTACCATATCACTGTTGCAGATGTCACTCACCATCACATATACATTTGGAGGGCTCCTCAGCATGTAACCTATGTGGTGCATACAATAATCGCATAGACATGTAATAGCAATACATAATCAGTCAGGAGTTTGGTACCCTGTACTGATAGGTGTGTGACGCAAACATGCTTAGGTTTTACTCTCCCACCCCTCCCTGACTTATCTTTGCCTCTGTCTGCCTCTCTCACTCCCTCTCTGGTGGATGTGGAGACTTACACCTGCTTTGCTTAGGCAGCAGCATGTTTATTGTAAGTGATGCTCATGATCATGACCGTGTAGCAGCCCAGTATATGTAGGGTTAGTGTGTGAGTGGCACATATGAGGATGGTGTTGATCAGATAGTCCATATACTGTAATATTACGCTAGTTTACCATATGTGGCTGTGGCTGTGTTCACATTGGTTGTGGTTATGCACTTTCACACAGGTGTCTGTTACTCTGTGCTGTGACATGCCTGCAGAGCCTGCTATATATGCAGGTACATGTGTATTCCTCCCATAGGAAATGTAGGCCAGTGTTGTGGCAGTCTGCCTGTAGCCTGCACAGTGCTTTGTTGCATGCCTAGCAGCTTAGTGTACTTACCTAGTGAGATGTTATGTCCAGATACTTGCCAGATGTACTGCTGCTGGGCCACCATAACAGTTATGCATGTCAGACAAAGCAGTGGGATGCTGTATGGATGTATGTCACTAACTAGTGGGTAGTATGTGGCCATGGCACCTCTGTACCAGTGGTTATTATGTGTCAGGACAAACAAGGGTGTGTGAATGCATAACATATGGGGGCAAATGGATACCAGTATTTACATGATATACCCATCCAGTCTCTAAACAGATTTTTTTCTTTTAGAGTTACTGCGGATTGTAGAACTAAGAACTTGATTTACCTTGCTACTTGCAAAGACTGTACTAGTTTTTATCTGGGTACGACCAATAGGATGTTCTATGAAAGGATTAGGGAACACATTTATGCAATTAAGAAATGAGATTCCACTAATGCCTTGGCAAAACATGCATTAGAGTCTGGGTTTACACATAGTTTTTGTTTCAAAGCAGTAGAAGTTATATTAGAGGACTCACGGGAGGAGACCTCAGGAATTTTACTGAGGAGAGAGAGTTACATTGGATTTTAACATTTTTGGCTGACAAGAAACCTGGACTAAATGGTAACGTTTCTTTAAAACCTGTGCTGAAGTCTAAGGATTTGCCTAGGTAATTATTGCTTTTATTTGATAGGCTAATTGTCAGTTTTAAATTGTATATAATGTGATTGTGTTATCTGAAATGTTTGTCTGAAGAAGCACTTTGTGTGAAAGCGCTCATCTGTTTTATACTGTTACTGTGTGGTTTTATTAAAGGACTTTACTTCAGCCTTGCCACTGGGATTTTGTTCATTTTTTGCTACTATGTTCCCATTTTACACTACATCTGTATATATATATATATATATATATATATATATATATATATATATATATATATATATATATATATATATATATATATATATATATATATATATATAAATATATATATATATATATATATATATATATATTGCTGTATATATATATATATATATATATAGACATATAGATGTAGACATATATATAACTATAGACGTATGCATATGCATGTATGTTTATATATATATATATATATATATATATATATATATATATGTACATTTTATATATATATATATATATATATATATATATATCTACAGCTACATATGTAGGTATGTATATATCTATTTAGATATTAATATGTGTACACATACACATACAGTCGCATGTTTAAATACATTTCCTGTACTACTGAATGACTGGGCTGGATGATTTGTTTGTGAAAACATCAGGGTTATGTATATCTGACATGGCGTAGTGGTAAATCACTTTGGCTATGTTGTGCAGCATACTGGGTTTGAGCCTTGCAGAGGCTGTTTATTTTGCTTGCTGGGCAGAACAAGGGCCATTGGATACTGAGTGATTAAGGCACTTTTAAGCAGTTGTAAGTGGGTTTGGGTGGGTTTGTGCGGAGGTAAGCACTGCTAACTTCCGGTTACAGCTTCTTATACTGATTTAGCTTCTCAATTGCTTAACCTGTGTATGCATTGCTTACCCCCATGCAAACAAGCTTAAACCCGTTTACTGCTGCTTAAAAGTGCTTACTCCCATGTGAATTTCTTTAAAAGAAAAGAAAAAAGGGTTGATAGGAAAGTGGAGAAAAAGGGGCACAAAGAAAGAAAGACAGTAGGGAAAATAGCTAGGAATGTGCAGGAAGGGTGTAGGGAAGGTCCATAGCTGCCCATTTCTTCTACAGCAACAGCTGTGCATATACACTGAATTTGGAGGTAGATTTGGACACTCAAACCCCTGAGAGAGGGGTGAGGACAACTATAATATGTTGTAATGTCAATTAGACCAGATTACATGTGTCCAGTGGACACGTGCAAAATGGACAGCTATGTATTGGGCGAGATTTTTTTTGGAACAGATTGCCCTTTTTTTTTTTCAGGTGAGAGTGGGATGTTGGGGAGGGATAGTAGGTATATTTGGGGAGGTAGGTTGGGTAGGTTAACAGACAAGACAAACAAGATGCATACAGGGGCGGTATGTGACACATGTGAGGGGTAAACACCTTGATGGGGAGGGGTGTTGGGAAATCGGAAGCCCATGAGCGCCCTAGTGGAAACAGTGGGACTGAGATCCTCACCCATGGGCAGTCATCACTGCACCTTCACGGCCCCTGTAAGTGGCTCTGCTGGGGGCTAAGTCGGAGAGCCAGGCTGACCCTCTAGTTGCTATTCATGGCCCTCAAGCTGGTGTAGAAGATCTCCAAACTGCTGACTGAGCTCTCTACGCACCACGACCCAGACCTGGCGATGGGTGACAGCTTCCTGTCCGCACCCACTCCTGGGGGGGCAAGCCCCATCCCCTGAGGCAATTCCACCTGAAGGTGGTGCAGTACCAATGGACAAGGAGGTTCTGTGTTGGGCCCCAGGTGTGCTGGTGCCCGGTGCCACGGCCAGCTGAGGTGGGACAGGTGGGTCCACTGGGACTCGCATTCCCATACGTGCTATGGTGTTTATGGTGTATCAACATATGTGGGCTAGTAATAGTCAACACATTCCAGGGTTAGGTATAACAGCATGCATAGATATTCCCATTAACCCAAACACCAGATACGGAACAGTTGGATAGCAAATGGAACACAAGCACATATGGGACCACAGTGGTAATAACAGCATGCAGGTACATTGATGGCACCATGCCACTAATGTTGGAATAATTCAACATAGCACATGCATGGAAAGAGATTTAAATAATTATCCACCAATAGGACAAATGTCCCAACAGAACAGTGATGTCATCACATACCAGTTGAGGTGGGTATTTAGTTTATTGTTGGAGATATGGTGGGGGGAGAGAAAGATGTCAATTAACAACTAGTATATTCCTGTAGTTCGCATTGCCTTCCTAGTCAGTGCTGTTATCTGTACCTTACAAGTATTACTACACTACTGTGTTGCCTTAGTTTGGACAGTGATATGGCTGTCGTCATCTTTATACATGAACTGGTTTTACCTGCAGTATACACCTCTTACCTGGTATACCTGTGGAATAAATGTTTGTTAACACTAACTGTTTCTACCCATACTCCCAGATTCCAGGTTGATATTGTGCACAAACCTTTCCATCTCTTTCTGCACAGACTCTGACTATGTCTTGACCACATGCAGGTGAACCGGGACATATCTAGACTATTGCCCTTTTCAACCTTTAGTGACTTACAACACTCTTATACAGGCTTTCCTACACAGTTATATTATGTAGCACAGTGTGGGTGACAGTGATCAGTGATACCTTATTATTCAGAGCAACTGCAACACTCACAATTCCATACAATACCAGAGTAAACAGTACCGGTACAGTGTATCATGCTTTTTATTTCTCAGCATAGTGTTTGTATCCGATGTACCTGTGGGAGCAATGTTTGTTAGCACTACCTGAATATTGCCACACAAAGTACCAGATTACACATTAGTATTATGCACATACATCCCACTCTGTTACTGTACACACTCTGGTCACAGCTTGACAACATGGGGGTGTAGATAGGACATACTTGGCTTATTACTCTCATAAACTTTTCAGGAGTTGCTAGAGTGACAGGTTTGTTCATTCTCAGAGATGTGTGACAATCAGTTGTATTCCCTGTTTGCTGCCTAAACATCTGGGATCATCCCACTGACTTCCCAGGGGGACAGGGTGACAGGCAGCAGATATGGGCCCATATACTGGACATTCTGGTCTTATCTGTACAGTTGTGGGGTATGATTCTGTATGCAATCTACTTCCACTCCCATGATTCAGACCATGACTGTGTCTGCTAAAACTCAAACACTGTCCATCACAGTTGTGTGTGCTATATAGATATTTCTGTATATCTCCTATCTGCTTTCTGTCTTATAATTTTCCTGTGGTTTTACATTCTGATCTTGTATTACAACACTCTTATACAGGATTTCCTAGACAGTTATATTTTGTAGGACAGAGTGGGCGACAGTGATGAGTAGTACCTTATTATTCAGAGCAACTGCATCAATCACAATGCCATACAATACCAAAGTAAACAGTACCAGTACAGGGTATCATTCTTTCATTTCTGGGCACAGTGTTCATATCTGACAGACCTCTGGGAGCAATGTTTATTAGCACTACTTGAATGTAGCCACACACAGTACCAGATTCCACATTACTATTATGCACATACATCTCACTCTGTTTCTGTACACACTCTGGTCACAGCTTGACAACATGGGGGTGTAAATGGGACATACATGGCTTACTACTCTCATAAGATTTTGGGGAGTTGCTAGTGCACCAGCTTTGTTCTCATAGATGTGTGTCAATCAGTTGTATTTCCTGTTTGCTGCCTATACATCTGTGATCGTCCCACTGATTTCCCAGGGGGACAGGGTGACAGGCAGCAGATATGGGCCACTTTACTGGACATTTTGGACATATCTGTACAGTTGTGGGATATGATTCTGTATGCAGACTACTACCACTCCCAGGATTCGAACCATGGCTGTGTGTGCTAAAAATACAACAGTTCACATCTCAGTTGCATGTGCTATTTGGACTTTGTTGTCTGTCTTTTCACTGTTTTCTGTCTATGTCTCTCTCAGTTGTACTAAATGATCTCTGGGAATTACAACAGTCATATAACAGACATTCCTACACATTTTATTTATGTTGCACATTGTGGGTAACAGTGCTTAATACAGCAGTACTATTAAGTGATTGCAAATCTACATTACCATATGATACCACAGTATACACATGCAGTCCAGCAGTTAGACCTTTACTGTCAGGCTATTATGCTTTTATTTACATACAAACTATATGAGACTATTCCTGCCATATTCCCTGGTGTATGCTGTACTTGCCTTAAACAATACAGGTTTTATACTGGCAATTACCTTACTAATGCTTTTAGATTTATTTCCTATGATAGTACATTCAAGAGTATTACTGACCTGCCTCATGTCACAAACTCTCCAGGTGACAGCCATGGCCTTCCTGGTTCACGGCCCGCTCACTTGCCACTGTGAAAGACATAAGAGGAATATTTAGCCATACCTATCCATAATATACATGAGCTGGCAATTATTACATACATAGTGGAGTGATACTTACACACAACTGGGACAGCCCCTGCCATCCTAGCCTCTTGGATCCAA
>NC_056737.1:1029361901-1029389401 GCF_019279795.1 Protopterus annectens
TTTCATTAAAGTTAACCTTATCGTGCTGGCCAGATTCTTATAAATTCAGTCAATTGCACTTGTCATATTCTGAAATAGGAATTCCACCCGAACATATAATGAATACATTAACAGCATGCATGATTAGAGAGGTCTTACAGCAAAACAAGCAAAATTACATGCAAATAGATACACATGTGCACACACACATAGGAAAATACCAAATTCCGAAACTCCCTACTTCTCTGGATCCAAAGGCAAAACATGACATGCCCTTGATGCTATTAGGACAATTTGTATGTGGTCTTATAAATGAATTACAATCACATTAAGCAAAGCCAGCAGTCCTGCAATATCAAGACTGACTATCAGAAACTTGCAATACGGACTTTGCCAGCTACTGGCATGCCTCCCTGCAGGACCCATGTTAGAGCTTGTTTCTGGATCCAGAGAGGTAGAGAGTTTTGGAATTTGGGATTTTCCTGTGTTTTCAACAGTCAGTGCTGCCAGTGTTGGGCTACCAATCTCTGTATATTACAGGAATTGACTTTGCTGGTTTTGCATAAGTGATACTAAACCTTTCTGAACATAACATAACATCAGGGCTCTAAAAGACCTCTTAACTGCTGTCTTAAAAATGTGGATTCAACAAAGATTTTTCTAAAGGGAGAGATTAAAGTGACTGTCTGGCCCCTTGGAGCAGAGGTATAAAGTTCTAATTGTGACCCACATGACCCGGGTTCCATTACTGACATGAGAGCAGGAGGTACCAGACAGAAAGGAGGATGAAGTGACTGGCAAGATTATGCCATCTGACTCATCCTAAGGGTACTAACAGCAGTGAGAGCAGGGCAAGCTTTGTACTGCAAGTGATATATCACTTGTTTGGGTAGTTACACATGTGCAGAAGCATGCATGTACCTCTCATAGGCAGCAGTTGTGGAGTTTGCAGAGCTAATAGACTGGGAAGATGGCACACTCCCTCACAACAGTATGATGTTACACTAGCATCTTCAGTCTCTTCATCCCCAGACGTGGGTCAAGTAGAGTCCAGGGGAGGCTAAAGCTGGTCTGTTTGACCCAGTGAATGATGAGAGGAGCTGGTAACAGCAGCTGATGGTCGGCTGCAGGGAAGAGGAGCAAAAACCAAAACCCCAAAAAAGGGGAATATAACATGAAAGTCAGTAATTGTGTACTACAGATTATGGTGATCTAGGAAATGCACAATTCCTATAACTGGGCACATATTGAGTACACTTTATATTCCCTCCACAGTAGGCAGGCATGATTAACTCAATGTATATTATGTCGTCCATCTGAGAAGTGTATTATGGCCCTTACAGCCTGCAGTCTTGATCTATGTATGTCTTTAGCACATTTAGAATTGTGAAGAGCACCAAAAATTAGTCTGAGATGCAGAAAAAAACATAACTGTTCTTCCTAGTCAATTCTTTTATTCATATGATCTGTACACAGTAGTTCAATATAAAAAAATTATCATTTCCAGAGGCAAGGAAACATCTGAAGTTACAAAAGTTAAATGCAGGCTAGACACTTTCTAAGAAAAACAAATATTTATTTAGTTATTTATTTATATAATGTATGATTACCAGGTGACGGCATAAGGTACTTCATGACTGAATGTAGCAGTAAGAGGGAAGAGCACAATTCAGCACATACAGCAACACAGCATGAGCTTGTTAGGTTAGATGCGAGGTAAGACTGCGACTAATAGAACAACATTGTGGCTATGAATGTGACAGGATAGTGTGAAATGAGCAGTAACAATATAACACCTGTTCAAGGTTATAGAGTGTTACTGAGTTTGATGACCATCAATGAAGGAAATGTTATCAAGAAAATTCTAAGCGCACTTTACCTGGAATAATCTGAGAGTTTATGCACTAGTGGCATTTCTGAAGCCTGGAAATAGCCATTATACTTGCACACCCTGGTGATTATAGACCCATTAGTCTCTAGCTATACATGTTGAAAATCTCTTAACTCTGGACCCTCATTAAAGCAGCTTTGTCAAAAGAAAGGTCACGTTTCACTAACTTCAACATTTTAAAAAAAAGGTAATGAATAGTGGTTATGCAGTACCTACAGGCATCACTGTTGGCTCCTCTCCTATTTGGCATTTTTTTTCTGACCTTCAAGCCAAGACTCCTGTCCTGTGGTCATCTAAGTTTGCAAATGACTGTAAACTGTGTGTTGTTATTTGGTCTTCCACTGATTGACACTTGTCCAACATGGGCTAGATCATGACAACAGTATGTGTAAAAGCAATGGCCATAGATTAAATGTGAAAAAATATAGTGTAGTTCCTTCAAGTAAGCAAAACATTTCTCCATGCCCTATAGTTGACATATCTCTCCAGTCGGACACTTTTGTAAGGGACCTATGCAATCTTATTGCTAATTCAGCAAATTAGTTCAATAAGTCTTCTATCTAATATAATTTATAAAGGTATCTCCTCTAGATCCAAAGAAATCTTTGTTCCCTTACTGGTATCTCATCAGACCCATATTGAATATAATGCCTCTTTTGTGCTTAAATATATCACTCAGCTGGAGAGACCTTAGCGATTCCTAGCTAAAAAAAAAGATTAGTGGCCTCAAAATTTTTTATTTATCAGGACAGACTGGTAGCACTCTGTCTGTACTCAATTTCTACAGGACTGGATATGCCAGAAATGGTCTACAGACTGATTGCGTAGTACAAGTGCATTCAGGACCACTACTAATTTGAGTCACAAATTAGAGTGAAGTGAAACGTAATAAAAAAATGAGGTTCACGGTGTTCTGCCCAAGCACAGAAAAAAAATCCTGCAGCACAGGCAGCATATGAGGGAGGACTTATCAAGGGAAACAGAATACCTACCTAATCAAACCCAATGCTTACAGCATTTTACAGGGGATAAGTTCAAGTGACCTGGTGACTGCATACCTCTCAACTTCTTAGAGCAAGAAATCTGGACAAAGCCTAAAATAAAGGAGGGAGGCAAAGTCCCAAAATAGGGACATATTTTAAATATTCCTCTTATAAGCTTAGAAAGTTGCTAAAATAACATGGTTGTGTTAACATGCATTTTCTAAAGGGTATGAAGTCTGAAAAAATGTATGACGTTATTTAGGGACTTCAGTCCTCAGTGATTTGCCAGAAAAAGCACAAATTTTATTAGGAATATACCAAAACTATGAGGCAAAAATCTGGACATTCTGTAAAAATCTGGATAGTTGAAGGTATGGGTGACTGTCTCCAACTACCTACTAATAATGCAGGGTTTGCTCAAACCTGCACCATCTGTACGTATGCAGGGCTTGCTCTAACCTGCACCATTTGTACGTATGCAGGGCTTGGTCTAGCCTGCACCATCTGTACATATGCAGGGCTTGCTCTAACCTGGCACCATCTGTACTTATGCAGGGCTTGCTCCAGCCTGCACCACCTGTATTTATGCAGGGCTTGCACTAGCCTGCATCATCTGTACTAATATAGGGCTTGCTCTAGCTTGCGCCATCTGTACTTCTGCATGGCTGGCTCTAACCTGCACTATCTGTACTTATGCAGGGCTTTCACTAGCCTGTACCATCTGAGCTTCTGCATGGCTTGCTCTAGCCTGAACAATTTTCACTTATGCAGGGCTTGCACTAGCCTGCACTATCTGTATCTATTGGATTTATTGTACCTCTAGCACTTCGGCAAACTTGAGACTCCTTGAAGGCGTTTGCCGAAGTGCTAGAGGTACAATAAATCCAGTTTATATCAAGTGGATTCTTCGTTTGTTGTTTATTGTTCATTTTTATTTTTTTTTGGTCGGTGTCCTACTATCTGTATTTATGCAGGGTTTGCTCTAGCCTGTACCATCTGTACTTATGCAGCACTTGCTGTAGCCTGAACCATCTGCACTTATGCAGGGCTTGCACTAGCCTGCACAATATGTACTAATACAGGGCTTGCTCTAGCCTGCACCATCTGTACTAATGCAGGGCTTGCTCAAGCCTGTACAACCTGCATTTATGCAGGGCTTGCGCTAGCCTGCACCATCTGTACTTATGCAGTGCTTGCTCTAAACTGCACCATCTGTACTTATGCAGTGCTTGCTCCAGCCTGCACAACCTGCATTTATGCAGGATTTGTACTAGCCTGCACCATCTGCACTAATACATGGTTTGCTCTACCTTGCACCATCTGTACTTCTGCATGTCTGGCTCTAACCTGCACTATCTATACTTATTCATGGTTTGCTCTAGCATGCACCATCTGCACTTATGCAGGGCTTGCACTAGCCTGCACCATCTGTACTTATGCAGGGCTTGCTCTAGCCTTCTCCATCTGGACTTATGCAGGCCTTGCTCTTGCCTGTACCATCTGTACTTATGCAGGGCTTGCTCTAGCCTGCTCCATCTGGACTTATGCAGTGCTTGTTCTTGCCTGCACCATCTGTACTTATGCCAGGCTTTCACTAATCTGCACTATCTGTACAAATGCAGGGCTTGCTCTAGCCTGCCCCATCTGTGCTTATGCAGGCTTGCTCTAGCCTGCACCATCTGTACTAATGCAAGGCTTACTCTAGCCTGCAACATCTCTACTTATGCAGGGCTTGCATTAGCCTGAACCGTCTGCACTTATGCAGGGCTTGCACTAGCCTGTACAATATGTACTAATACAGGGCTTGCTCTAGCCTGTACCATCTGTACTAATGCAGGGCTTGCACTAGCCTACATCATATTCACTTATGTAGGGCTTGCTCTAGCCTGCACCATCTGTACTTATGCAGAGTTTGCACAAGCCTGTATCATCTATACTTATGCAAGACTTACACTAGTGCACCAGTTTCTTCCTGCAAAAACTTCTCTCTGTGCTTTCACTCTTTAGCTACCATGTATCGACCTGTAAATCTGGGCATGCACTTATTCTTACACATCTTAACCTGTAAGCACAAGAAATCTGGACAAAGCCTAGAATAATGGGGGCAAAGGCTAAAAATAGGGGACAAATGCAAAATATCGCTCTTATTCTAGCACCTTTCTCATCTTATAGTTGGATTTGTGTTAGCATGCATGTTCTGAAGGATCTGAAATCTGAAACTGAAATGTATGCCATTATTTAGAGAACTTGTTACTCAGTGATTTGTCAGAAAATCACAAATTTTATGAAGAACAGATCAAAAATATGAGACAAAAATCTGGACATTCTGTGAAAATCTTGACAGTTGAGAGGTATTCTTCTCGTCAGTAAACATTTCTCGTACCTTAATACAGTTTCAAAGCTGAGCTACTTCTACTGCTGCTGTAGTACTTAATTGCACTGTTTCTGCCAGTTCTACAGGACTCAAGTTTCTAGATTATGTGATGTCAACACTAATACCCTACTCATAGGGCATCTTAACATACGAAGTATAAATAACAAAATCACCCATCTCCACTCCCTTCTTGAACACCACTCCTTTGATATTCTCTGTTTAACTGAAACCTGGTTAAAACCCTTCACTACAGACAATGAAATCACTCCCCCAGGTTACAACATCTTAAGACTCGACCGCAAAACTAAAAAAGGTGGAGGAGTAGCTCTTTTATTCAAAAATGAACTCAATGTAACATTAGTACCCTGTGACAACCTGGACATTAGCAAGTCTGAACTTCTTATCTCAAAGCTTCAACTTAACCCAAAAAAATCTATCTATATAATCTGTATTTATCTACCACCAGGCAACAACATTACTACCTTAGAAAATATCCTCAGTTGGTCCACCTCCACCCACCCACAAGAAACCATAATACTAGGAGACCTTAATCTAGACTGGACCTCTTTTAACACTAATAACCCAACCTCTCATATAGTAACCTCCATGGCTTTACACAGACAATAAGCACCCCTACTAGGATAAACAAACCTAATAACAAAGAAACTATTATTGATTGGATTCTCGTGAATAAACCTCTACTAAAATATAAGTCTGGAACATTACCTGATGCCTTTAGTGATCACAATTTAACTTATATTATAAGACAGAAAAATGCCCCTTACAATACTCCAATTTTTAGAACCATACGCGATCTCAAACTTTTCAACACTATTCAATTTAAAACTGAACTAAATGCCTGTAACTGGAACCCAGTAAAGACACTGCCTCTTGAAGAAGCTGTCCAATACTTTAACACCACATTCCTAACAATTCTAGATTACCATGCTCCAAAACGCTCCATCCGAATTAAATCTAAACCTGCCCCTTGGCTATCTAATGACACTAGACAAAAAATGTTACTTAGAAATAAAGCATGGAAAAAATGGCGAACTAGCAAATCTCCTATAGACCAACAGACTTTCAGGCACCTAAGAAACACTACCAAAATCGCCATCTTCACTGATAAAAGGAGTTATTTTAGTAACCTCCAGCAAGCTAATCACAACAACCCTCAAAAATTCTGGTCAACCCTAAATAGACTTCTTCACCCTGGACAGACTTCCACTCCATCCCCATCTGGGTCTGAAAAGAATTCTGCCCTTGATATAGCCAATACTTTCAACTCTTTCTTTACTGACACTATTAATGCCTTGGCCTCTCATCTCTCTAGTGACAACACTAACATCCCTGACCTTGTATCCCTCAAACTACCAACCTTTAGGCTTCTACCCATCTCTACCTCCTTTATACAGAAATGTATCCATAAACTCAAACCATGCTCCCCTTCAGCAGACCAACTTCCATCTGAATTCCTTCAAAAAGCAGCCTCCGAAATAGCCTATCCCATATCCATTCTCATTAATAGAACTATAAGTGAAGAAACCATACCTGACATCTGGAAAATCTCACACATCATACCCTTACACAAAGGAGGTAACTCCTATGATTACTCCAACTATAGACCCATAGCTCTCTTGTCCCCACTCGCTAAGATCATGGAAAAATGTGTTCAACAGCAGTTAATGAACCACCTAATAAAAAATAACATTCTTACTACTTGTCAACATGGCTTTAGGCCTTTTCATAGCACAACTACCGCTCTCCTCTCCTTTACTGACCTGATTAACAAGAATCGTAATAATAACATCCTGTCTTCAGCTCTCTTTATCGACCTATCCAAAGCCTTTGACATGGTTAATCACTCTCTCCTTATACAAATTCTCAAATCTCTTTCCTTAGAACCTAAAGCTGTCCACTGGTTCAGTTCCTATCTCTCTAATAGGAAACAAGCCGTTCTCTGGGATAAGAAACTATCATCTCTTCTACCTATCTCACTTGGGGTCCCCCAAGGCTCTATCCTCGGACCTCTTCTTTTCTCCCTCTTTATAAATGACCTACAAGCAGCTATTCCCCAGGCTACATGCATACAATACGCTGACGACTCCACACTAATTTGCTCTGCTAAATCCATTGCTGTACTCCAAACTAATACTCAAGATATATTCTCCAAAGTCGAAACTTGGTTCTTAAAACGTTGCCTACTCCTTAACGCAAAAAAAACCAAACTCCTACTCTTTACGCCTACTAATAGATCCCCTGCACTAGATTTCACTATCTTATCTAATAATGGAACCATTATATCACCTGACCCCACTACCAAACTGCTAGGTGTCACAATAGACAACAACCTTACCTTTGACTGTCACATTAATAATACCATTAAAAATGTAAACAGGAAACTCGGCTCTCTCTATCGAATTAGGACTTTTTTAACCTCCCCAGCCAAAGCTACTCTTGCCCACTCTCACCTCATCTCTACTCTTCTCTATGCCTCACCAATCTACACTAACCTCAAAAAACAATCTTCACAAACTATCAACCACCTACAATAACATAGCCAGATTTGTTACTGGTAAGCCTTTTAGAACACATCACTGTTTAAATCTGCAGCAACTTAACTGGCTTGAACTGTCTAACATGCTACTTCTTTCCCAACTTACAGTTGTCCATAGAGCTCTCTACCAAAGTCAAAATACACCTGCACTTTCTAACCTCTTAACCACATATTCTAATCTAAACTCCCTCCGCTCATCAAACAAACTGCTAGTTTCCTTAACAAAATCTAATAACCTAGCTGGTGACTCCCTCTTCTCAAATGCCTTGGGTAAACACTGGAATCAACGTCCTACTGAACTTACTTCTATGGCATCTACTATTTTGTTTAAACAAAAACTTAGAATCTACCTGAAAAGCCACTGGATGTGTCCCTGTTCAAATCCTGATTAAATGTTAATCCCTTACCTACCACTCCTCTCCCTTTTCTTATGCCCCCCCCCCCTTAACTGGCCTTTCATCACCTTGCCTCCTTCTCCTCACAAATCCTATTCCTTGTGTCTCTGACCCTATTCCCAGGAAGCTTATATCTTTATCAACTCACTGCCCTTCTACTGCTTTTTTTTGCTAACTCCTGTCCCTTTACTCTCTCTTCTCATGCTACAATATGTAATTATGCTAAAGATGATAGTATTTAGATAGTCTAGGTAGTGCACTTCTTTGTAATCTAGTTTTAGGTTTCAATGTTTTAGTTCTTTTCCCTGGTCTCTCTTATTATTTATCAGGTTCTAGAAGTTGTATTGATGTTTAATAGAATGTATTTTAGTTTTTCCAGTTGCCTTCTTTTTGTAATCAAGATGCATTGGTTGAAGTGTTACAAGTCTGTAACTTGTTATTTGTAACTTGTTATTTGTACTCATTATAAATCTCTTATGTCCATATGTGGAGCTTTTCTCCCCGGGCCTCTGCTGAAAATGGAAATATATCCAGTCAGACTAGCCCGGTTAACAAATGTAAAATAAATAAATAAAATAAAATAAAAATGTCCCTGCATGTGAGCTTTAAAACCAACATTTTATATTAAGAAGGTTTTCTGACTGCTCTCTTGTGGCAGACGTATACTGCAGCAAACCTATATGAGTTGGGGCTACTGGCTGAAAGCTTATTGTGTGCTTTCCTGATTAGACTGCAGGTCTTGCTTTTGTAAAACTTTTATTTTTGATTCTATATAAGCCCAGTGTTTGCATTAGGCTGCTATCTGTGCAACTGCAGCTAGTAGTGCCCTGTATAGATGCAAACACTTTCAAGTTAAAATTTCTCTTACAATAACCATCTCTACAACCTTCCCCAGTCCCCCTGCTGCTCTAGCAGCATCTGAATTGCACGCAGAGCAGCATCACCTTTTTGGATAACTGTAGTTCATACTGGGTATAGCATCCATTCTTCATCTGTGTACTATCATCCCATTCCAATTAAATATACCCACTCTCTCTCTGGTTAAACCCATAGCAAAAAATAAGAAACCATGGATAGGCACTTTCCTGCTATCATTGTGGCCAGACTGATGGACATGGACACCCTGAGGCAATGTAGCAGTTGTCCCATGTATACTGACAACCACTTAATCCCCAAACAAACAAACACAGTAAGTGAGAGATGTAGTTACACTATGAAAATTGAGATGCAGCTCTCACATACTGACAAATCAAATAACAGCTTGCCAGCACATGCACATTATTTCCCCACACTAAATAAGGTCTCAACACATAATCCCATATGTGGGAAGGTACTCATAGGTACTCATAAGTAACTTAAAAAAACCTTACAGGCCTCCCATACACTGCCCACAGAAACCACATGTAAACAAAACAAGTCAACACCAACCACTACACATAAAAACACACCTGACAGTGTTTCTACAAGCAAGCCCCTAAGGTGAAACACCATACATTCAAACATCATGATCATAGGAGACTCCATTGTGAGACACATGGACACCCCCCTCACCAGGTTAGATAAATATATAGTTGAAGTCAGTTGCCTGTCAGGGTCCAGGATACACCAGATCATGAAGGCACTCAGGACACTCAAGCACAAATACAAGTATGACTCAGTCATAGTCCATGTGAGTGTGAATGACCTGAGACGTACCTCCATGGAATATATGAAGAGAGGCATGATGGACTTCTCTGAATACGTGTCACAGGCAGGTATGAGCCACACATTGAGTAGAATTCTACCCTCACCAAGAATAATACAACAATGCAAACAGAAAATGATTGATTTCAGCAATTGCCTTAGCTACTGGTGTTATTCCAAGGGGATCCAGTATTTGTCTGCCTGGGACAACATGATCAACAGACCACATGGCTTTGCACCTGTCACTGGTAGACTTTTGAATACTGCTCAAAGCATTAGCCACTCCAATAGTTCCTCTTTTAGGCAATGCCAAACTAACAGACCTACCTAATGCCAAGCTAAAGGTGCCACTGCTCAATGCTAGGATTTGTAACAAAAGAATACAGTCCCTGGATGTTCTCCTTGCCCTGGAGAATGCTGATATATGTGCAGTTGTAGAAACATGGCTCAAGGCTGCGGAAAGCATCCCAGCAGTGCAATGTTATAATGCCTATCAAACATTCAGACCAACATCTGAAAAGGAATTTTCATTTACATAAAAGACAATCTTGAGGTATGATTGTCTTTTATGTAAATGAAAATTCCTTTTCAGATGATGACTGATTAAGCAGGATGACTTGTCTGAGCTACTCCATGTCCAGCTGGCCATAGGCAAAATCCCCCACCATGGCATGGCTCTATCCTAGGCCCTTACTTGTTTAGACTGTATCTTTCAGACCTAACTTTTTCACCTGAGGAGTTCTACAGTCTATATGCAGACAACCTGAAATTGGGTAAACTGATTACATGTGTTACAGATAAGGCGTGTCTGCAAAATAACTTGACTAAATTGACCATTTGGGCACAGGAGAATAATATGCTGATAAATACATCAAAAACTAAGCATATGAGATTTGGTAGACATAAACTGAAAGGTGAATATGTAATACAGCACACAGTGATTGAAAATGCAGACTCATTTAAGGACCTGGGTACATGGGTAGATCCAGGTATGAGTCTTTCTAATATCAATCAATTGGCTAATGATAGTTATAGAACTACAGGTTGTATAAAAATATTTAGAAAGTCTAGGAAATCAAAAATGATGAAGTCATTGTTTGTTAAGTTACATTAGACCCAAAATTTGAGTATGGAATAACAATATGGAAACCCTATAAGAAAACAAGCATGAGTAAACTGTAAAGAGTACAATGAAAATATACCAAGGGCATCCATGGATGTGAAAATATAAGTTATTATGAAAGACTAAAATATCTGAACTTGTACAGTGTCTTTTACAGATTCAGGTATGCAGGGTTGAGACAACTACCTCTGGGAATGTTTGGGGTTATCAAAAAGTACTAAGAAATCATCAGACAACATATGTAGAAGATTCTATAGGAATGAGAAGTGTACTAACTGGTTTTCTGAGAGAGCAACTGATGCATGGAACAGACTACCAAATTACATTAAAACAAGTACTAGTTTAGATATGTTTAAGAACAGCCTTGACACCTATTATGAGAACAAGTGTTTTGGTATATTGGTAAGCTAGAAGGGAATTAATATCCAAGCTTGAAATATTTGTATGTATGTATGTATGTATGTATGTATGTATGTATGCATGCATGTATATCATCGCTACCTACAGGTCCTCATCCACGAGCCATGGAAACCACTCTGCATACCTGAAGTTGCTAGAATCACTTACCATTCAGCCCAACACACTACTCATGGGTGATTTTAACTACCCCTCCATAAACTGGGAAACATACATGACCACTAACATGCAGGCTCAGAGATTTCTGGATTTTATCAATGAGATGATCAGGAACAACTGGTCTGCCCTTCCACTAGTGGTTCAAATATCCTTGACATAGTACTGACAAACATGGGGGAGTGATGCAGCCCCCAGTGTAAGATACTCATTGGTAAGACTGACCCCAGGATTCAGCAAGCTCTGAATGGTGTGCAGGAATAGTGCAAGAGCTTCTGCATGCAATATGGCCAATGAGCGATCCAGGAATCAGCTCCTGGGACATGCACGAGCACTCCAACACTATACCTGCACGGACACAGCTCCTGCATGCTAATTATGCCATTTGCAGACGAAAACCATGCAAATGAGGTGAATTAGTGATCAAGGAAGCATGCAGGCATCTGTGCAGGAATAGTGCAACCTGCAGAAATGTATTTGGTTACTAATCGAATACACTTCTGCAAATTACAAAACAGAGACATGACAGCTCCAAAGAAAGCATGTATTCTATGTGGTAGGCATGCCAATGGCCAAATATATGGCCACTGGCATGGTAAGTAGTTGCAAAATTATAAAAAAATAACTTTTATTTTTTTTGGCCGATTTCGGCCGTTTAAGCGTAGGACAGCAGTGCGCAAACGGGATCGGCCCAAAAAAAATAAAGCTGGAAATAAGCTTTTAAACCAAAATCAGCATCCTGCCATAATGGTCAATGGCATGCAGAAGACAACAATACCATTGAATAGTGATTGCTAAGGGGGAAGGATGAGTGTTAGTCTTGTAACCATGCATTAGCAGTCAGTTTTATGCAAATGAGGGGATTGATACTGAATCACAGATTTCCTTTCACTGTTAGCTAGCACCCAACTGTGTAAGTGGAGCAACACCATGGTGCAAGCCTAAGAGGTAGCTAACTTCATAAGAGGGAGTGTCATGCATGCTGTAAGCTTATTTGAGTTATGTGGCCCGTGTTTGCCCTTAGCTAAGCACAGCTAAGGAAGGGTGTGTGTCTGTGGCTGCCTAACAGTGTTTGCATTGCCTAAACGGGTGTGCACACTGCACACCAGGTTTTAAACAAAAAAAAAAAAACAGGAAATAGCAGCTCTGTTCACATCTGAGCACTGGGTATGTACGGTGCACCTCGGGGCTTAAATGGGAAGGCAATGGGAAGGGAAAACAGCAGTTGGAAGGTAATCAAAGAGAACTAGCATAGCTGGCAGGTGAAATGTATCAGAATCAGCCAATTACACTGGCAGCAGCCCAGCCCAGCACACTACTATAAACAATGCAAACACCTTTCACTCTGGTTTTTCCCACAAACTCTACACCACCGGTGTACACAGATGGGGAAATTTTGTCAGACAAAACTAACAAAATGATAGGGGTTGCTGTCATTCTCATACATCAATATGTGAAAGAGGCTGAGGGTGGTGAGGATGAGAATGCTGACTACCAACCCACAGTGAGGAGAAGCAGAAGACTGTATAGACCCAGGGTAACCTACCAGGGGCTACATGAGCTGGAGATAGTGGAGAGCTATAGGGTGGACTGGGACATCCTACAGGAAATTGTTGAGCGGTGCCGGCCACGCCTCACACACAGAACAAACAGAGGGGAACCCATCCCACTGGATACCAAGGTATGTGTAGGCTTAAGAATACTAGCCACAGATACCTTCCAAAGGCCAACTGGGGATATTATGGGGATCTCACAGGCATCAGCTTCCAGGGTACTCCACCAGTTACTGGATGCCATGTCAGCACATGCCGGTGAGCACATATATTTCCGCAACACCCGTGAGGCATTGACCAGCAATATGTGGCTCTTCCACCAAATAGCAGAATACCCTGAGGTAGTGGGTGCTATATACTGCACGCACATACACATCAAAGCACTACCTGGTGAGTGGGGTAGGGTCTAAGTAAACTGCAAGGGCTTCCCCCTCTATCAGCTGCCAGGTCGTGTGTGATGCCCAGGCATTATAATGAATGTGTGTGCTGGCAGCCCTGGAAGCTATCACGACTCCCACATTTGACATATGACACAGCTGTACAAGAGATTTGCCAGTGGGGACATCCCATATGACCACCTAGTGGGGAATGCTGGTTACACACTGGAGCTGTAGCTGATGACACCCATCAGAAATGCACACACACCCAAACAAGAACTCCATAATGAGGCACACGCACAAACCAGAATCATAATAGAGCATGTGTTTGGGATGCTCAAGTCATGGTTCCAGTGTCTGGACATATCCGGTGGAGCATTGCAGTACTCTCCAGCTACATGTACACAAATTTTCATTGTATATGCCATGCTACACAATATAATCCTGCGGAAACAGCTGCAGCAGGAACAGCATGGGGCAGGGCCACACAGCCCCCCACCATTGCCAAGGCCAGCACAGGCACAGTGTGACTAGGAGGAGGAACAACCAGAGCCTGCCCCTGTAAGCAGAAGGAGGCATGCCCAGTATGCCCAGGCTTTGGCAAAGAGGCAACGCATAGTACATACACTGACATGGTAGGAAACCAGGGAATGACACCTCTCTCTGACTCACACATACAGTAAAAGGGATGCCAAACATGACACTACCTATGCTTTACCATGTATAGGGAGTGTACTATGTGCATCCGACATAGTCAGCCCTCCAGCACCATCCACAATACTGGCACAGCCACAAGTAACTCACTCTTCCTATCAATTGCTGAATAGAGTAGTATGTTCTGATAGTTATATCTATTGTATGGATGCGAGCATGCAAGGGAATCGGGTGGCTGAATGGGATGGCAGCAGATAGTGGACACCTATATGGGCAGCATGGAATCCATAGCAAATACTGGTGTCAACACACTAGGCAGTACTAGACAAGGTGACAAATCCCACTGCAGTACATGTGGTGGCTCAAATGTGTGTCCATAGGACACACACATGCATGTCAATGAGGTTCACATACCCAACAGTCTCAGCCAGCAGGGCAGGTGTAGATGACCATAAAGAAAGGCTGTGCTAAGGCCTCCAATTAATAGCAATGGATAACAGCCCCTCTCCAGACCTACACAGACAAACTACAACAGGTCAGGCAGTTATATGTTAGTTCTGCAGGGTATGAAGTCTGAAACTGAAATGTAGGTCAATAAAACCTAAGAGCTGTACTCTACTGATATCCCTCTAGTCTGCATGATAGAGCAGAATACAAAACAAAATGGAAGTCAACAGCGTACATGAACTACCAGTACAGTCATAGCAAATGTTTACAGTTGTCAGGTGTGCCCCCCACACAATCCTATGTAGAAATGCAGTAACATGTACGAGTGGGGTTAATAACAGTGGAGCACAGATTACCTGAGCTGGCCCAATTTACAGGATAGATTGTTGCATGTGTACAATATGCAGGGCTCTGTGTGTTAGGTTGCTGTGTGTTGTACATATTGCGGAAGTGGTTAGCATGTAGGTATGGAGGGTTGTGTCGTGATAGCCTATGGCCAGTACTGTCAATGACAGGGCCATGTTCTGACAACTGCAGCACCAACCACAATGCATCCCATCAAGACCCCAATTCAGCAGTCATCCATACTAATTGTTCAGATGTCAATATCTGTCACCATCTGAAAGATTTACATGCCATGAATGTGGGCCCAAACATACACACAGTACACAGGTGGAAGTACCCTTGATAGAGTAGATAAAATGTAACTGTCAACTGTACACACCTTTGGAATTGTACATACAGGTTAGCAGCACATTAGTTGTCTGTGTAGTATGGAATACTGATGTAGTCTGGCCAATCACTGGCAGACCACAAAAGACACAGTTATGAAGTAATGAGAGAATGCCTATGTCCCTGCACAAGGCAGCATAAGGGGAATGTCCCAGGTATATCTGTGAGTCAGCTGCAAGAAGCCTCCATATCACACATGCACACAGCTCACGCCACCATCATCCACAGGTTTATCACAGGTCATATCCCTGCTGTTGGGAATGAGTACAGCATGACCCCCACTTCTGTATTGGAATACCCACAGAATGCTCCATGCTGAAGAGGTGCCCTATACAGGTGTGTCCTACCCTAGCTGTAAGCAGCACCCTGCCAGCATCCAGACCAATGGATTAAAGATGGACAGGAACTATTGCCATTAACACCCTGCACACTTACTCTTGTCACCCCAGGGGAATCCAGTGGCTCACAGCCTGGGACTGTAGGAGTGACAAAATGCACTGGTCTGCTACAAATGGCCTGCATCACTACCAAATGCCCTACAGTCCTCTGTCAAAGGCCTGTGCCTCATCCGTACTGCCAATGTATGTTATCTCATGGGGTCCAAATAACAACATAACAGTCCACAGAACAGAAATGCAATGCCATGTCATCAAATCCCAGTAGCATAATAAAATAAAAAACACTGGTAATACCAAGGTAAAACCACCATGACTTTATTTAACTTTGAACATTTAACTGACTAAGCACTTTCACCCATATAGGGCATCTTCAGAGTCAGTTTGTCACAACTCATCACAACCTTTAAATATGCAATTCAATTAACACTAACATCAAATTCTAATTGATTACAATGAATCTATTATATAAACTTTGGATTTTAACCCTTAGCTATAGTTGATATACAAGTTTTTTGTAAATACCAAGTACAGAGTTGATAATAGTGTATCTACTTTCCATGTGAATTATTTCAACACTTAAAATCTAAACATACGTTTAGAGATATAAATCAATATAATACAAAAAATGTTAACAAATATAAAAAATATATATAAAAAATATGTACAAGTGTATAATTTATAAAGTATGTGTGAAAAAAAAAAAATATATATATATATATATATATATATATATATCTATATATATATATATGCACATACCCCTAAAAGTCAAAAATTCTCTGTTGTTTCAAATGTCAAAATATTAAATGCATGCTGCCTTGTGTTTTAATATACATGCTAGGGATAAGGTGTCATTAATGCCAGGTGCACTGCTTGCGTCTAGTCGTATTTGCCACAAGTATTCCCTGACTTCCAAAATGGTTTTATAATCGCCACCGAAATCTTTGGTGTATAATCTGTCTATGACAAAAAATAAAAAAATTTTGTAGTTAATGCAGTCTTTACTGTGTTTATATAACAAATTAGTTGATTTCCTGTTTTTAATGTCCCTGTTGTGTTCCATAATCCTTTGTCTCAACTTTCTTGTGGTCATACCAATATAGAAAGCTGGACAGGATAGACAAGTTGCCGCATATATAACCATTTTGGTGTTGTAATTGCAGTGACCAGGACTCCTCAAAGACCTCTTGTAATTGCCCACTTGAACATATGGGCCATCACTGATGTATTTGCATGCTTTGCAGTTGCCACATTTGGCCATCCTAGCAGGCCTTTGACTAGTAGGCATGGGTATTCTTTCCAAATGTTCTTTAATATTCAAACCTCCACTGTTGATAAATAAGGGGTGCTCTCCTAATGTGTCTTGCATGTCTGTGGGAAGTACATTTTGCCATGTTGATTGAATAATGTTTTTAACCTTAGTGGCTGTAGTATTGTGTTGTAAAACCATGCCTGTTTAAATATCCTTGACTTTATACCTATGAATATTATTATTCTCTGAATCCCTTTGGCTGTCTGACAAAATGGGCCTGAAATCTGTGACCCTTCTTCCAATAATATCCTGTTTAGCTGAAATTAGTAAATCCATAGGGTAGCCCCATTCAACAAACAGGTCAATTAATACCTCCAGTTCTTCCAGGAATCTGTTGTCTTCACTAACTATGTGTGACACCCTAATCATCTGGCCTTTTACCACGTTCTTCTTCACATAATAAGGATGGCAACTCTCATAGTGTAAAAATGTGTTGCTATATGTCTTCTTCCTGAATAGTTTGGATTCTACCTTCCCATCTTTGGTATATAATCGTAAATTCAAATAGTCAATGGTGTTTCTGTCCGCCTTGTTGGTGAATTTCAAAAAAGTTGTAGTGTTGTTAAGGTAACATATAAAGTCATCCAACTCATCTTGGGTACCTTTCCAAAGGAACAATATGTCATCCAAAAATCTTAGGTAAATAATCATTTTGGATCTGTACTCAGATGTCAAGACATATTGTTCCTCCCATTCGGCTAATACTAAGTTGGCATAAATAGGCGCACATTTGGCGCCCATAACAACTCCAGTGGATTGTTTGTAAAATTCACCTTCAAAGCTGATGTAATTGTTTTCTAGAACAATCCGCATCAAATCAACAAGTAGACTTCTCTTCACCTGATCTATGTGGCTGTATTTAGTTAGACTGCTGGCAAACCAGTCTAGACCAGTGTTGTGAGGAATCACTGAGCACAAATTTACTATGTCAATGGTTACAAACCAAAATTCCCCTAAATTTAGGTCAGATAGGGTCCTGAGATAGTCCAAACAATGCCATGAATCTTTTAATATGTGTGGTATATTGTCAAGAATCTTCTTGTTGGTAATATCTATGAAAGCTGCTAATGGTTCTGTTTTTAATCCCATACGACTAGACGCAAGCAGTGCACCTGGCATTAATGACACCTTATCCCTAGCATGTATATTAAAACACAAGGCAGCATGCATTTAATATTTTGAAATTTGAAACAACAGAGAATTTTTGACTTTTAGGTACATGTGCATATATATATATATATATATATATATATATATATATATATATATATATATATATATTCACACATACTTTAAACACTTGTACATATTTTTTATATATATTTTTTATATTTGTTAACATTTTTTATATTATATTGATTTATATCTCTAAACGTATGTTTAGATTTTAAGTGCTGAAATAATTCACATGGAAAGTAGATACACTATTATCAACTGTGTACTTCGTGTTTACAAAAAACTTGTATATCAACTATATCAACTATAGCTAAGGGTTAAAATCCAAAGTTTATATTATAGATTCATTTTAATCAATTAGCATTTGATGTTAGTGTTAATTGAAATGCATATTTAAAGGTTGTGATGAGTTGTGGCAAACTGACTCTGAAGACGCCCTATATGGGTGAAAGCGTTTAGTTGGTTAAATATTCAAAGTTAAATAAAGTCATGGTGGTTTTACCTTGGTATTACCAGTGTTTTTTATTTTATTAGTTACTTATTTCACTTGTTGGATGTTTTAAATCCCAGTAGCATGCCCACCATGTCCTACTGCATGAACTGTGAACCAACCCCTAAATAACACTGGGATGAAGGGAAAACTATAGGGATACTTCGCAGATATCACTTGCATAATGTTAGGAAGAGGATAGAATAACAGAGTTGGGGGTGTAGAAGCATGGTCGCCATGGAGTGTGTGAAGTCTGAAACTCTGATGTGTGCCCATACTACCCCTGCCTGCAAACCCAGTAGTGGGTGGCTACAAACCCACTTTGTAAACCACAATGTGAAGGGGAACTGACCAGATATATGAGCTCTGTCTCTGGGTAACCTGGGTGAATCTGTACAGCTGAGAGGTATGGCCACAGCAGGATATGGACATTCTTTTATGTTGATAGATGTACAAGCAGGGTATCCTCAGCCACCACAGTACCAAAGTGCTGGACCATTTACACAGATCCATCAGCAAGTGTTTGCAGCTACCCCTCCAGAATGGCATGAGTGTGCAAGAATTTGTAGGCTGCAGACCACAATACTGGACACAGCTTCATTCATTTTGTATTTCCCAGGAAATAACTGTGAGCAAATAAGTATTTCTGTTGGTAGTTGATGACATAATACATCACAGTGTAAAATAGTACATGTCTGACTATCTCTGCTAACAACCATATAACACAAGTAGCACAGACAGCAATAGTCACAGTATCCCACTATTTGTCGCACATTGTGACTCCATATTGTTAACCTATCTGCAGATATTCTGCAGAAACAGGTTGCTAGCTATAGGTATAGAACACAAAATCCTGCACTGGAGAACAACCTACCAGGAATGGATTCACACACACTCAATACAGAACGTTAAACTGGGCATGCTCCTACACTTAGAGAAACAAAGCTCATGTCTGACAACAAAATACAGAAGGTCATACTGGGCATGAAGCCCATGTCTGACCACAACAGTGGACTATATATATCTGTCAGTTGCAGATGTCTGTGCACACACACCACACTGCACATCATTCATGCTTTGCACACACATTGGATAGGAATCCCCACACATATCCAAAGCCAGCACACTATAATAGGTCAAACATATACACACAAAGATGTGGGGAAGAGAGAGGCAGACAGTGACAAAGAGATTGCCATCATGAATCCTGTCCCACCCGCCACACATCCAATTGGCCAATATCACATGATGTGCCAATGTCAATCACTGCGGACATTTGCTTTTGGTAGCCCTCAGCCCTATAGTGTCTGTGGTGCTTGTGATAACTGTGTAACATGATAGTACAAATCAGTATTCATCTAGCATTTGTATACCCAGTCCTGTCAAATGTCAAGTTGTGTGTGACTGAGTGTTGTGTGTGTTCATAGGTTCATAGGTAGATACTAGGCTATTGGCCCTAGGGCCTATATAAGCCTTTACCAAATGGCACCCTGGCTTTCTCTACCCAAGAAAATTATTTTCCTGTGCCCCTGTCAAGCAGAGCCACAGAAGTGATCCCCGAGGTGAATTTCCTATCTCCCATCCAATCATCAAGATTTTTCTGGAACAGTGCTAATGAAGAGCTTTGTTTGATATAGATAGATAGTTTGTTCTAGAGTATGGGAAGTCTCTGGGACAGGAATCTATCCCTCCAGCATGTTCTGTTTATTGTGGTGACAAGGTTTAGGTCTCTAGAATGTGTAGCTCGGAGAGATTGGGATTTCTTTAAGTGTAGCATGTCCAACAGCTCTGGATTTGACATGGCTTTGTATGTTAGGCAGAGATCGCCTCTGAGTAGGCGATATGCAATGGAGTAAAGCTGGAGTTTTTTGAGACGGTCTGTGTAGGGCATCTGTTTGAGGCCAGTAATTCTCTTTCTAAGGTGCTTCTGTGGCCTTTCCAGTTGTTGTAGATGTATTGTGAGGTACATACCAAAAGGGGCATTGTACTCTATAATGGGTCTAATGAGTAATGAGTAATGAGTAGAGTAGAACAATGACCTCTTTTTTCCTGGATGAGAAACATTTTGTGATGAGGTGTGCCACATAGAAGGATTTCCTGACTACTGTGGCAATGTGATTATCAAAGGAGAGACTACTGTCTACCTGTGTCCCAAGGTCTCTTATCACACTTTCTGTGTTAAGTAGACTACCGCCTATGTGGTAGTTAATGGGTACAGAGTTTTTACCAAAAGGGGTGAAAATGCACTTTTTGGCATTGAGCTTGAGGCCATGGCTTTGACACCAGGCATCTGTCTCAGTGAGGCCCTTTTGTAGGATCTCCACATCGTTAGGAGTTTTGATTATGGCTTCTAGTTTGCAGTCATCTGCGAACTTCATTAGCCAAAGACCTTCTGTGTTAGCCTGTACTTTAGAGAAGTAGATACCAAACAAGAGAGGACCCAGGACTGAACCCTGTGGTACTCCACTTGTCACTGGTCTGAAGTTGGATTTGGAGTATGCTACTTTCACAGTGTGGGTTCTGTCAGTGAGCCAGTTGGCAACCCATCTTGTGACATAGGGATTTATACCTAGTTTAGTGAGTTTATCTATAATTCCAGAGTGGGGGATGGTGTTGAAAGCCTTGGCGAGATCTAGATAGGCTGTGTGAACCACCTTACCCTCATCTATGGCTTTGGTGACCACTTCAAAGAGGTCTATCAGGTTTAGGAGACATGATCTTCCTTTTATAAACCCGAAATGAATAGGGTCCAGAGTTTGGAGATTACCAATGTCATTGTTTATAAGTTCCATGATGATAAAGTCCATAGCCATACAGACCAAGCACGTCAGGCTAATGGCACGGTAGTTCCCAGGGTCCGTGGTGACTCCCCCTTTGTGGAGTGGATAACCATTGCTGTGCACCATTCAGTGGGCACAAAGCCTGAGGTGAGGCTATGATTGAACATGGTACTTAGGTGGAGTGCCAGTTCATTCTGTCATTCATGTAGAATGCAGCCTGGGATGTTGTCAGGTCCCATGGATGCTGTGTTCTTGGCTTTGGAGAGTGTTTTTACCTGTGCAGCCATGATTACAGGAACTTTGCATTCTTCCAGTATAGAGATGGGCCCTTTAGGAGATGAGAGGGGGGTAAAGTTAGCATTGAACCTATCTGCCAGGATGTTGGCAATATCAGTTGGTTCTGTATATTTAGTGTCATTGTGCTGTAACTCAGAGCAGGTCTGAGTGTTGCCATTGATATTCTTGACATAGCTATAGAATGCTTTGTGGTTGTCTTTAGAATCAGTGTCTTTAGAATCAGTGGCAATTTTGTTTTTATAACTAGCTTTGGAGGGTTTTATGAGGGATCACAGCTTCTTACTGAGGCTGACCAGGGAGTTCCTCCAATCATGGGATTTTACTATTTTTTGCAACAGTTTCTTTCTTCTGTTGTAGAGTTTGTTTATGGTAGGGGGCCACCAGATTGGCTTCCTTTTTTTGGAGGATAGCATCTTGATTCTCTTAGGGATTGCACAATCCATGCACTCGTGTAAGTGCTTATAAAGTGCATTTGTGTAGGATTCACCAGTCGTACCTCTATTGTCCATCAGCATGGGTGTCATGAAGTTTTCCACTTCTGTCTTAAGAAGCGTGAAGTTGGCTTTGGAGAAATTTTTTATGGTGGTTTCCCTAATGGGAGGTGGGGGTGGGATGTGGATGTTTAGGGGTGATTAGCTTGTGATTGGATCTGACCAACGAGGAATTGATTTCTGGTATGGAACACCGGTTGCCCATGTTGGTAATAAACAGGTCTAAGATATTGCTGCCCCTGGTGGGGGTGTGGATAAGTTGATCCAAGGCATTGGAATTTATGAATTCCAGAAAACGTTGAGCACAAGAGTTGATGCATGAGTAGTTTTCCCAGTTAATGGTGGGGTAGTCGAAATCATCCATTATTAGGGTGTTAGGTTGTACCCTAATATTTTCTAGTGTATCAAGAAATGAGGAGTGGGAATGCTGGGGCATGGTGGGGGATCTATAGCAAGCTACAATTTGGATTGTGGTCTTTCCCAGTGTTAGTTGCACTTGGATAATCTCGGATGCATTATGTTGAGCAACTAGCCTGGAGGTGTGGATATCCTTAATGAATATGGACATGCATCCACCTTTTGTGTTTCGGTCCAGGTTAGGTGCCCGAAAGATGTGGTATGAATTATAGCCTGGTAATGCAGGGGTGCTCTCTGGAGCCTTGAAACAGGTCTCTGTCACTGCACAGATGTCGATGTTCTCCATTTTAAGGAGTGCCTCGACTGAGTGCATTTTGAGGTTTAGACTTCTAGCACTGAGTAGCATTACCCTCAGATTCTTCTTGCTTGTACCTATTACAGTGGTGAATTTGTCATTTGAACCTTGCCTAAAAAAGGCACTATAGGGCTGGCATGAGCCTTGGCCAATATTCGGAATCCCAAGAGTGACAGGTGCAGGCCATCTCTGGCAAAGCATCGTGGTCTGTCGATCATGTCATCCCAGGCAGACAGATACTGGATCCCCTTAGAATGACACCAGAAGCTTAGCCAATTGTTGAAGTCAATCATTTTGTCCTTGTACTGTGGTATCATTCTGGGTGATGGTAGGATGCTACTCAGGGCTAGGGTCATACCTGCCTGGGCTACAAGATCGGACAGCTCCTCCATGTCTCTTTTCATGTAGTCCAGGGAGATACATCTCAGGTTATTCACACCAACATGGACAATGACAGAGTCATATTTGTACTTGTAATGGGAGGTGTAGTGACTGTGAATAGCCTCAAAATTGTTAATCTGTACATACACACACAGAGTTTCACAGTTGCCAGGTCTGGGATCAGAACTCCTACCTGAGTAGTATGTTACATTATAGCATTACACAGTTAACACACACACCAGAGGAATGGCAGACTTTAAATCATGTAGAACAGCCATATCCACACAAACCCTGTTAAACCAACATTACTTCAAATGTAGAACAGCAATACTTACATTCTGTCCCCATGTCTGGAACATCCCCCTCCTGTTTGTTGGTCTGTCTCCACAGTGTATGTTGTAAGGTACTTCCAACTACCCTCTGTGATGCTATTTGTCAAACACTCACATGAAGTCCTGCTCACAGGGAAGGAAAAGGGCCAACACCCACATGAAGTGCTTAGTTATAGGATTGTGTTTCCATGCAATTGGCTATAGGAATGATACCACAGCTGTTCCATATGCAGTTAGCAAGTTGGGGACTGCAATTCATGCACAGGCCATCAGCTGATCATGAGCATTCCTTACAAAACTCAAGCAGCTGCCTATGCAAAACAGATGCACTTTTCCACATCCACCAGTGAGGGGGAGAGAGAGAGAGAGAGACAGAGACAGAGACAAAGTAAGAAAGGAAGGGTGTAAGAAAGCAAGAGCCAAGTGTGTTTGTGTATGATCCATGGGTGGAGAGTGGTATCTGGGTATTATAACAGTTGCCTATATTGTTTACTAATCCATACTGTCACATAGTAATTGCACATGGTAGTAGACATTTATGGCTGAGGATTGTCCACAACAACCTCTACAGTGTTTGAAAACAGTTGGCTTTGTAATGTGGACAATAGGACATATAGGTCCTCAATATAATGATGTAGCAAAACCCACAATGCAATGGATCCTGACAGTACACACTCACCCCAACACCCACAAAGGATACTGATGACACACACATAAACACACACTTAGTACTGAGCTTCAAACCCCTACCTATGTATTGTTAGTACAGTGTTATGCAGTTATTGCACATGCCATGGAGCTTACATGTTGTAGAGTTGTCCAAAGGTATCTTTGAAGGTGAGTGACATCAGCAACAGTGCTAAAGAAGGGATAAGGAAAGTGTAGTAAATGTGAATGTCCACAAAAGCAGATGTTAATGGAGACACACACACACACACACTGTCAGGGAAAGACACACATCATCACAGTTGGCAGGATCAAGATTAGAACCCTTACTTAACTAGTTTGCTACACTACAGTATTGCACAGTTATCACTAGCTCCACAAAGCTTACATGGCTGATTCATGGCCAAAGGGTTATGTCAAAGTGAATGACATCAGCAGACATGCTAAAGCAGGCCAACGGGAGGTGTAGTGATGGTGAATGGCTTTGAAATCATTAATCCCCCCCACACACACACACACACACACACACACACACACACACACACACACACACACACACACACACACACACACACACACACACACACACACACATTTGCCAGTACTGAGATGCATAGGTTCATTGCTTCGCAGGTGTGTAGTAGGTGGATGAGCCTAACAATTGTTACAAGGCTAGGCAAAGGGAATACCTTGGCATCAGGCCACATGGCAATGGTCTCCAGTGTGGCTCAGGGGTGTAGTCCCTGGAGTGGTCCCCACAGGTGGGTATTGTATTCACCATCCACTCATCTGGGTTACTTTTGTGGGTGGCCAGTCATGTGCACTGCTTCCCATGTATGTGAGCTATTCCCTTTATGGGTTACATTTGTAGACTCTACAGTTGTTGCAGGCGTCCAGTGGGGAACATAGCAAAATGACCACTGTAAGCATTTATTTGCCTATTGTAGGGATGGAACAGGGTGTCATGTCCTTTTACTTTCTGGATAATACACACACTCAGTCAGGAGATGTTATACATCACAGTACTTTCTGATGTTAGTGGCACTGTTGTGGTCAACAGGCATGTAGTCCACTGCAATCACACCGTGGTTACTATCTGTGGGCAATATGCAGAGAACTACCAATATAGTGGTTGTTGCCTAGCCAAGTGTGTTTGTGCATGGGATATGGGTGGAGAGTCTTTTCTGTGTAATACAAGGCTTACCTATATTGTTCACTGATCCATAATGTCACATGCAGGGCTATGGATTGTCTACACCAGCCTCTCTGGTGTTTGACATCTGTTGTCCTTGTAAGGTGGACATTGTGACATATAGTAGATCCTCAATATAATAATTTAGCAAAACCCACCCCACAATGCATCCTGTCATTACACAATTACAGCAACCTCCACACAGGATATTGATGACACACACACACACACACACACACACACACACACACACACACACACACACACTTGCCAGAGCTGAGATTCAAACCCTACCTAGCTATGTATTGCTACTACAGTGTACCACATTTATCACATGCCCAACAACGCTTATTGGATGGATGTTGTCCCAAGGTACTTCTAAGGTGAGAAACATCACCAGCCCTTGTAAATACTGGCATTGGGTGATGTAGTAGGTGACATATCCCTAAAATAATTTTACCCTAATCACACATTTACATTTGCCAGAGGTGAGTTTCAAACTTCTATCTAACAAACTTTATGGACTATTATGTTATGCATTTATCACATGCACCACTAACCTGACATGGTTTAGGCTTGGAAACAGGTACTTGTAAGGTGGATGATATCTGCAGGACTGCTAAAGTCAGGCTCTGAGATGTGTACTGGCTGTAAATGGGGCCAAAATCTTTGAGATACACACATACATATGTACACACACAAACACTTGCCACAGATGAGATTCAAACCCATACCTGTGTCGTGACAGCTACTGCATTGTTCCACATTTATGTCACACACCACGAAGCATATAGGTCTGGTCCTTGTCCAAATGGGGTATTTCAAGGTGATTGACATCAGCAGGCTTGCTAAAGTAGGGTAATGGGAGGTGTAGTGACTGTGAATGGCCTCAAAATCATTAATCTCTACACACACACATACACACACACACACACACACACACACACACACACACACACACACACACACACACACACAAAGTTTCATAATTGTCATGTCTGGAATTAAAACTCCTACTTGACTAGTATGCTATAGCATTACACAGTTATCGCACATGCCACAGAGCTTATAGAGCTAACCCTTTTCTAAAGGGGTATTTCAGGGTGACTGACATCTGCAGGCTTGCTAAAGTAGGGCAATGGTAGGTGTAGTGAATGTGAATGGCCTCAAAATCATTAATCTCTACACACACATACACAGAGCTTCACAGTTACCATGTCTGGGATTAGAATTCCTACCTGACTAGTATGTTGCACTATAAGTATTACGCAGTTATCACATGTGCTACAGAGCTTATTGGGCTAGCCCTTGTCCAAAGGGGTATTTCAAGGTGACTGACATCAGTAGGCTTGCTAAAGTAGGGCATTGGGAGGTGTAGTGACTGTGAATGGCCTCAAAATCATTAATCTCCACACACACACACACACACACACACACACACACATACACACACACACACACACACACACACACACACACACACACACACACACACACACACACACACATTCATAGTTGCCATGTCTGGGATTAGAACTCCTACCTGATTAGCATGTTACACTATAGCATTACACAATTATCACATACACCATGAAGCTTACGGGGCTAGGCCTTCTCCAAAGGGGTATTTCAGGGTGACTGACATCAGCAGGCTTGCTAAAGTAGGGCAATGGGAGGTGTGATAACTGTGAATGGCCTCAAAATCATTAATCTCTACATACACACACATAGTTTCACAATTGCCATGTCTGGGATTATAACTCCTACCTGACTAGTATGTCACATTATAGCATTACACAGTTATTGCACGTGCCACAGAGCTTATATTGTTAGCCCTTCTCCACAGGGGTATTTAAAGGTGACTGACATCAGCAGACTTGCTAAAGTAGGGAAATTGGAGGTGTACTGACTGTGAATGGCCTCAAAATTATTAATCTCCATACACACACACA
>NC_056737.1:1029394401-1029396901 GCF_019279795.1 Protopterus annectens
GCCTGGTATAACATTCCATAAATGCCTGTGCCTCCATGACAGCCCAAAACATGTGTCTGGTGACATGGGGCATGATGGCCAGCAGCCCTCCTATGAGCACCCCGGTACATCTGCCTGTGTGGTACCTCGCCATTCATCCAGCTATAGCTGCTGTGTACAGACACACTTACCATAATCCCCACACTGTTCTGTCCCATGCCACCACCCACCAACTGTCCCTCATCTATGGCCACTGGTGATGGGGTATGTATAGGCAATGTGATTGTGTGCGGGGATGGGGTGGATAACAGTGGGATGTCAACTGATGGCACAGCTTCAGTCCCTGTCAACCCTGCCTGTGCCTCACCATATCTATCATTATTGTGAGAGTCTCTGTGGACACTAACATCAGTTTGCCTGCAGGAAGGACCCTGATCCACCTCGCCACCTGTGAGGGGAAAACAGAAAATGTACTTTAAGACCTGTACCTCATTTTTTACCTCTACACGCACATGCTCACACACACACACACACACACACACACACACACACACACACACACACACACACACACACACACACACACTTGCAGGTGAGGTGGTACAAAGATATCACACAAACCTCTCATTACCCAACTGTCAACATGCATGACATATGGCACTCAACAGCATGCGCTGCAGCTATACTAAATCCCTGTTACCAACATTATGCATCTCTGTGATGCATGAGTTGTAGGTGATGCCCCTTCCCCTGGAATACACTGCACCCATATACACAGTACTGATGTGCACCTGTACAGCACACTGGCATGTACTGTGCACCATATCTCACGAGTGTACACACCATTAATGAATGTGTATATGTGTGGCAGTTATGTTTGCTCTGTTGCTCACAACCCCTATGTGTTTGTCTGACACATACCTGGGTTGATATGAGGACAGATGTCAATAGTGAATGCCTGACGTCCGATTTGCAGAGCTCATCATCAACAGTGTATGTATGAGCAATAAAATCCAATTATACTGACAACCTACAAAGCTTACTGAGGCTATGAGGAGTGTACACACCCTTATTGACATCCCACCCTCTTCCCTGATATGCCATGGGGGCCACAATACTGCATATGTTAACATTACACACACCTTATATGTGACATATGACCTGTGTAATCAAATGCAGTATCAAACAAATGTGTTAGTTGTGCAGATGTTGATTGGGATACATACAATATGTGGGTTGCATATGTGTGCACACCCATAACATGATGGTTTGTTGCAGCACCTGTTAAGTGAACTACAACAGCCACTACTCTTGGAAGGTGTATACTAGCATGGCCCATCTTCACTTGGCATTATTTGGTCACTCTGCCCTAGAAATACCCCCCCATCTCTGCCAGACTGCAAGGTCAGCTCATGTGCACAACCCTAGGAGGTCACACAGTGCCTTCACTATTGTTGTGGAGTCAGGGTTATGTCTGGCACAATGCATGACCTTGACTGTGTTCAGATACAGTCATTATTAGTGACCTTTTTGTATTTCAGGATGACACCCTTCCCCATTCTCACCCTTTTTGCAGATGCTTGACAACTATGGGCCCCACATGAGTGTCATTTTGCAGTGTCCCAAATTCAGAACACCATGTCTACCGGCATAGTTTCTGCTAATGAACAGCATACCTACGGGTGTACACTGGCACCAGCAAGGTACAGATGGGAATGGTGGGCCTGAGGTAGAGTGAGATGCTTGTGCAGCACATGTATCTTTAGTAATACTGTCTGTAGGTTTCAGCCTTAGTCTTGGTACACCATTACACATTGCAACACATGCCTTTGGGAGACTTGATGTTATGCATATGCTACATGTAGAGAGCCCTGGATGAAGTCTCCTGTGGAACAACTCTTCCATCTGATTATCCTAACACATAGGCCACAATTATGCAGAGGTCCAGATAATTGTTGACACAGGTACTGCACAGGCAGTACTTGCTAGACATTCCTGCAAGTCCCCAGTGTTGCTGCATGTGTCTGGGCAGCCTCTGTGACCAGTTTGCAACATATGTTGTCATCTGTCTTTGATGGGCATCTGTTTATTTTCTACACTAATGGTGTCCCATACTTCATCATCACATACATGCTTGTCTGCACTGTTTGCCATGGTATATGCAATGGCAAGGTAAGGCTATGTCTCCCACTCCTGAGTGCTACCTTTTGGATATGGGATCCATTCCATGGTCTGTAAGATGTGTTCAAGCCACGGCTGCCTCTGTTGTAGGTGAGTGGTCAAATGTCATGGACATACTTCTTGGACAGCAGACCATTACTTCGCATAACATTGAGGACCTGTACTTGATGGAATGTGCATACTCAAGATGAGTGAATGCTGCAGTACCTCAAAAGCTGCTTCCACAATATGTTATTTGGAGTGTGTGCACATATATGCTTCCATTGTTTGTTAAGGTATGTATCCCCCATATTTGTTGTCCTAACATAGGATTCCATCTTACACATTAATTTCTCATGTT